>NC_139717.1:18922890-19205390 GCF_964188405.1 Protomyctophum parallelum | reverse complement strand
AGATAACTCATACAGGACATAAGCCATACGACTGTGACCAGTGTGGGAAAATGTTCAACAAGAGAAGTAATCTCAAAATTCATAAGAGAATTCATAATGGAGAGAAGCCCTACCCCTGTGACCAATGTGGGGCCAGGTTCAGCGGACGCAGTCATCTGAAACGACACCAGCTAATTCATACAGGACAGAAGCCTTACAACTGTGACCAGTGTGGGAAACGATTCAGTGAGAACAGTAGTCTCAAAATTCACCAGAGAATTCATACAGGAGAGAAACCCCACGCCTGTGACCAGTGTGGGACTAGGTTCAGCAGGAGCAGTGGTCTCAAAGAACACCAGATAATTCATACAGGAGTGAAACCCTACCCCTGTGACCAATGTGGGACTAGGTTCAACCAGAAATCTAATCTCACACGTCATAAGATAACTCATACAGGACATAAGCCATACCACTGTGACCAGTGTGGGAACATGTTCAGCCAGAGAAGTAGTCTCAAAATTCACCAGATAACTCATACATGAGAGAAGCCCTATGCCTGTGACCAGTGTGGTAAACGATTCAGCTAAATCAGTGGTATCAGACATCACCAGATAACTCATACAGGACATAAGCCATACCACTGTGACCAATGTGGGAAAATGTTCAGCCAGAGAAGTAGTCTCATATGTCATGAGATAACTCATAGAGGAGAGAAGACACCGCTGAGAGTTGGAGATTTGGAGTAAAAATGTTCTCTGTAAAGTCTCACTTCAAACAACATCACATTGTAAGAGTCTTTGGGCAAAGTAGTGGTGCACACTTACCGATACAACACACACGCACGCACACATGCACACATGTGCTTTAATAATTTTAATACTTAATACTTAATACCTAATTATACTGTATTAAAGTATTACTTTTACTTCATTAGTAATTATTGTACTTTATAAATTTAATAAAATTGTTTCTTTAGATATTTTCATTAACATACATCACAGAACATACATTAACCACTTCAGCCCTATGTACCTTTAGGCTTTTTGAAAATTGCTGACCTATAAGTAACATGTATTGTATAGCATATTACAGTTTAATTTTGTTTCTGTTTTCTTGGCGTCCAAAGTTAGTGGGAGGGGCCTAATCTGAATCACAATTTGAGTGTCCGCTACTCAGTGCAGACCCAAACGCATATTAATTATTTATTAACTTTAACAATAGTTTTAATTTAATTATTGATTACGTTATCAATAGATTTCCACCCAATTAATGGCATGTGATGTCTCACCTGATTAATGTACTCACGTTTATGTTTATGTTCAAACCACCTTCAAAAAAACCTTATATTTTGAAAACAAAGCAATACTGCCTCATCAATGTTTATATATTGTCATTTACTTGCATGAGAGGTGGAGATGTGGTGGAGTTAGTTGCTTTAGCAGACAGTTTGAGGGCCCAATGGAGTTAAGAGGTTTTGTCTAAAGCGTTTTTGCTACTACTTTCCATGTATTCATTCAATATTTTGGAAACAACACACAGACGTAAAGGGTGTTCAATAGCAATGATTTATGGGGGGGAAAGCCTCAAAATGGAGATAGAAGGTTTCCTCCAGCAACAATATATTTTATATAGCTGTTTTTTAATGGCGTCATGCAGAAAGGATATGTTTTTCCTGAGGGCATTCTGACAGAAGGTGTGGCCCTCTCTTTCTTGAAAGCTTGGATTACTTAAAAACACACAAAATATTCCATGTGGGGCCCATGTAGATTGCTTGTCCCAGGGCCCAGAATTTGGTGCTACACCCCCGGTTCTTTTGTGAGGTTAAGGACATAATTAGGTATAGGTCTTGTGAAGTAAAGGTTAGTGTTAAAGTTAGGGTTCGGCATAGTTGCAAAAGCTCAATGAAGTGTGCACACCACACAAGAAAGCATTGAGCCCTTGTGTCTGCGTCATACCACTGCATTTATATCTGACCTGCTTGTATAGACCTATATGAATTAAGGCTGCACAATATATTGTTATTATATTATCGAGGTATGAACATGCACAATATCAGTATCTCAAAAAGGCAACGGTATTGTGATATATCGTCCAGTATTGTCCACTTCTAAAGCCAGCACCACCCCACTGTTTCGCCTGTGCCCCTCGGAAAATAAACCACCACTCTGTTTCTCCCTCTTCTATGCGTGTGTGTGTGTGGGAGGGGAGGGGGACTGTACTACAGAACTGTACGGTGCGTTGTATTTGTTAGCCCTCGTCCTGTGCATTCGCAAACTCAAGAACACACCTTTTTGAATAGTTTTGAATAGTTTTTAGTGTTCAATGTTGAATATGACATTTTTTTTTTTTTTTTTTTTATAAGATATTTTTTTGCGGCTTACGCCTTTATTGATTTTTTTTTTAAGGGACAGACAGTAGGCTGACAGGAAACGGGAGAGAGATGACATGCGGTAAAGGCCGTGTCGGGTCCGGGAGTCGAACCCGCGGCACACCGCGACTGGATCACCAGTCCGGTGCCCAGACCGTTACGCTACGGCCTGGGCCGAATATAACATTTTAACGGTAATAAAATGTATTTAATTTGGCATTAATACAGGGATATGAAATTTTGTCCATATCGTGCATTACATATTCATGTCATGATCAGTCTTAAAACACATTGACTGCCAGAATTGTTTCAGTCTGTGTCCAGTCCCTGCCATGGTCCATTCAGTGAGCTTTCACACAAATTAAGTCTCCCATGTTTCTATGACTTATTGTGCATATTGTTCTTGTTGCTTTCCTGCTTGGCCACTGTTATCGCTGCTTGCAGCTATATTTTTTGTATTGGTTTATGCTCTTTTTTTCCTAGCACTTTTTTTTTATTTCTAGCAGCTGCATTTCATATCATGAAAGGTGCTATAGAGCACAAATATAATGCATTATAATTAGGGATGTACCAATGGGACATTTTGGCCAATATCAATATCCGATATCGCCCATATTGCTGATATGGCCAATATAACCGATGTCGATATGATCTCATTCTGTATTAAAAAAATATAATAATTTCATCCATTCTGAAAAAAAATGCTTATAAATAATGAATTTGAAAAAAGCAATGCCTCTTTATTCCAAAACTATGGATGCACCGTTATTGAAATGTTGGCCCCTATCCCAACATAAACAGCTTGAATGTATAGTATTTTTTGTTAAATGGTAAGACCATAATGATCCTTCCCCATCCATCCTTCCTCTTCGATGTCTCCCTTTTGACTCATACCTGTCCATTCAAAAGCTAGACGGGCTTTCCCCGAAGTTATTTGTGCAGCTGTGCCTGGCAGTCGGCTAAAACTAGAGTTCTCAACAGGCCCGACACTTAAGATCTTACCCCCCCCCCCCCCCCCCCCCATGCCAAAGCGCCAGCGCTCGCCCAGCATTAGCCTATGCTGTCACCCAGGCCGATGCACGCACCCTCAGGCGTCTTACTGGTTATTATTATTGTTATTATTATTATTATTATTATTATTATTATTATTATTATTATTATTATTATTATTATTATTATTATTATTATTCAAATGTTACTCAGCAGGACAAGAAGAAAGGGCCTGTTACCTGTGTTTCCTGTCAGCAACACTCTGAGACAGGTTTCCTGGCCATGGAAGGCAGCCTGGTGGATGGACAGCCAGTCAGGCTTGCTGGACAACACGTGGAGTTTGAGTAGCGTCCTTATCGCCCTTATCTTCGCAAACTGAGGATCCTCCTCCCTAGAAAACAATGCACAACCGCATACTGTAATGTAAACATCATCACAGCTTGTGTTATGCGATGCCGAGCATAGTTCAGGAGCTCTTTTCCCAAGTTTTTTTTTCTTCAAAGTTTTATAATTACGATCCCTGAGCACTGGACCAATGTGGCGCCTCGCTCTGACAATAGCTAATATACAAGCTCACAGATTGTTGATTGTAGTAATAGCTTGTAGATCTGCTATTTTTGCTAAATTTGAATTGGAATCCTGCAAAGTAACATGTTTATTTAAATTAAAATGCATTTAGTTACTTCTTATGTTAACTTTATGAACTTAAATGCAAATATAGGCTACATTGGACATAAAAAGACAATAACATTCATACTATAGAAGTAATTAAAGCAGGTCATGTTTGGAATTGTATAACTGAAATAAATATCAATATGAAGGTGTGTGTGTGTGTGGGGGGTGGTGCATGTGGCCCTCGGGTCGCCATGCAGTTGCCAATTTATGGCCTATAGAGACCCCTTAGTGTTGCTAACACCTGCTGCTAAAATCTCACGAGCTATCAAATATCTTCCCCTCTAAGTACGCACCAATACTGTGATACAGCAGATTTATTAGGCCTATACTATATTAAATCTGTTTAGATTAAAATTATTATTATCTTTCCCCTCCTGTCCGAGGGGGGGCTGTGCCTGGGGGGAGGGGGTGCTCCAGCCCCCCTACTTCCCTCAGCCAAGTATCATGCCACTTGGACACAGGCCGGGGTCTGATCGGCCTCTGTCGGGTCGCCCGGGCGAGGATGTCTATTGCATGGACCCGAAAAACACTTTTTTTTTTCCAATAGAGATTTAGAAATATATCAATTATTTTTAAGCCTAGAATCCATGCAGATATCCAGGATCCTGGTGAATCATGACCATATAACACCTTTGATTCTGTGAAGAAAGAAAAATGTAAACCGCTATACAAAGGGTATTTATTAAATAGGCCATATAATTAATAATTTCTTTCCTCCACAAAATGTTATATGGTCATGATTCACCAGTATCTATAGCCTAACGTCTAAACTGAAATGAACAGGTGTGTTCATGCACTCGTCCGACAGGCACCTACACGTCTGGCGGTTTTGCAGTCGGAGGATTCTGGAAATTGTAGTTAAAGCTGGTGCTGTGAAGGTGTGGGGTCACTGGGGTGCCTGGCTGAGCGCTGGTTCTGTGAAGGTGTGGGGTGCCTGGTTGAGTGCTGGTTCTGTGAAGGTGTCGGGTGCTGCTGGGCTGTCTGACTTCTGCATTGGGCGGACATGGAGTTGGTCTGGTATCCGTGGATGGAGTTTTATTGTGGTCTTCACTAAGGCTGCGTTCGATGACTATCTGGATCAGCTCCTCATCAGACAGGTTGTAGACAGAATAGTCTAACGACGGACCAGAGCAGGCTCCAGAAGGTCCGGCTGTCTCCATGGTGATGCTGATAAGGGAGAATAACAAGACAATTTTGAGTTGCAAGCACATCCAGATATTATGACTGGTGCTGGATCACAAAGGGGAATATTAGGCCTTCTTCAGGTGCAATAAACAGCATGTACAGTATGGAGCATAGCAGTGGCTGCCATTTAGTTTTTCCACTCAAATTCACTCCATTATTTTGTCCCGTAGAGATTTTCTCATCAATTGAATGCCACAGACGAAAAACTGTCTAAGTCCACACTATTGATCCATAATGTATAAATGATAGATAAGGGTTCAGGACAACGAGGCCTTTTCGTGGAGGGGTCAAAATGAAATTTGGACTTGGACTGTTTTTCGTCTGTGGTACTCAATTATTACTTGCGCAATAAGTACTGTTTTCAGCTGCATATGTCGGTGACTAAGTCGGCCAATCAGGGATTGTGTATATTTACATAAATATACATAGTTACGTCATCAGTCAATCCCTGATTGGCCGAGCAACGGCACCAATATACGGAGCCAATCCAATTGGCCGAGGGGGCCACCGAAATACACAATCCCAGATTGGCCGAGCGGCAACAATGACATAATATGGATGACGTAACCAATTTGAGTTTCAAACTTTTATAGGACATTTAGAACCCATTGATTTATATAGACATAACTCTGATGTCTCAATAACTTGATTGGAGCCTGTTTATGACAAATTAAATTGATTTGACATAACTTAAGAAGTCCATGGATGCTGATACTTTCTATTTGACCATCTGTCAAAGAAGCTTGCAATTTACAATGGGAAAGAGAATATACATATGCATGACATCCTCACACGTTGGGTGGTCTAGAATAGACCAGAGGTGTCAAACTGGTGGCAGAAGGGGGGGAGGGACGGTAGGTTGTGTGCAAAGTGCAAGATGGCAGCTCGACAGAGTTCATTTCTAGTTTTAAGTCTAGAATCCAGCCATCCAGGATCCCGGTGAACAGCGACTGCTCCAGAAAATTGTGAGGTTGTTGTTTTGAGGACGATGACGATAAAGCATTTGATTCTTTGGGCCTAAAGTTGTAAACCCCTTTGGAATAATTGTTTGACTGTACTCTGTTGCTGTTTTTGAGGGACACTAGCCCCTCTTATATTCAGCTATATTAGTGTACATTTTCATCTTACACAAACATTATATTCCCTTTGACAATGAATGGAGAAATTACGTCATTACATGTGTCTGAGCAAATCTGTATTTTTGTCCTACAAATTCCCATTGACAATGAATGGAGAAGAGCAAATAGGCCTACAGTAGTGTCTATTTTACTTCATGATGATGTACGATTATAAGAGCATTATTCATATGTCTAATAAACTATTCAATCAATCAATTATGTCACACCCGTGAGGGGCGATCTTATCATTGTACATCATCATACATCATCTCATTCCGGGCCAATCAGAATCTGCGTCCTCACCTTCGTCTTCAATGTTTTACGCAATGTTTGTGTTTTTTACACAAACACTCAGAATTGTCCGTTCATTGTCAATGGGTTTAATGTTCGTGTAGGACAACGTTTGTGGTATAGCACTATACACTACAAGCTGGACATAGGAGGGGATATCACATGCGTATAATTAAAATCAAACATTAGATCCGTGCCAGTCCGCTGGGAGGTAATAACCAAGCTAATATCTTTGTACTTAGTGCAATGATAGAGGTTGATTGTGGAATGTCCGTGCTCCACTACTTAGAGACGCAAAAGTCGCGTTCATTTCCCAAATAAACAATTATTAAAATTATTATAATGACTTCACTTGATTTCTATAAAACTTGAGTACTTGAGTAATGTAATTTTCCAATACTTCTACTCACTTCTACTGCACTACATCTCAGATCCAAATATTGTACTTTTACTCCACTACATTTATTTGAAAACTTTTGTTATTAGTTTCTTTGTAGATTTGTATTATTACAAACCATATAGATTTACCACTTCAGCCTTATATATAGCCCACATTTCGGACATATTTCGAAAATAGCCGATCCACGAGCTCACAATGATCTGACGAAAATCTGACTAACCACAGTAGTAATGCATTGTTAAGTATGTTAAAGTAACCATAGTGTAATGTAATGTTAAGTAACCATAGTAGTAATGTTAAGTAATGTTAATATTTGCAGTAGATGTTCTTACTTTTATACCAAAGGTTGTGGTTAATCTCTCTCCTCTTCTCTTCACGTGTCAGACTTGCAAACAGTCTCTGTTTGTGACTATTCTTAGACTGACTGACCAGATACATGATCTATGTATCTCTCTCTCTCTCTCTCTCTCTCTCTCTCTTTCACACACACACACACACACACACACACACACACACACACACACACACACACACACACACACACACACACACACGCACACGCACACGCACACACACACACACACACACACACACACACACACACACACACACACACACACACACACACACACACACACAGGCAGTATAGGACAGCTGAGAGAGAGACAGACAGTATAAGACAGCTGAGTGACAAACAGTGTACGAGAGACAGACAGTATAGTGACAGCTGAGAGAGAGAGAGAGAGAGAGAGAGAGAGAGAGAGAGAGGGTACATTTTGTGATGGTCTTTGCCCTTTTCAAGTGCTAGTTTAAATGATATGTCATGTGAGTCTTGCAACAATAAACAGGAAGAGGGCCATGGTATCTCAAACTTGTATTGTTTCACCATCATAGGCCTTGGCTCAATTTCTGACTATATATTGTTGCCGCGATCACCTGCATAAGTCCAAAATGTTCATTTTTCAGGAAATGAAAATATAATGCTTTCATTTAAATGAATAAAACCTTGTATTTCAAAGTTGGTAATTGTGACTTTATATATTGCCGAGAGTTTGAGGGTCAATACATTTCATTGGTTTAATATGATTGAATATGATTTAACCAACACATAGACGTAAAAGGTGTTCAATAGTATTGATACATAAAAAAAAGAGTTAGGTGGTTTCCTCCCGACAGCGACGATATACAATAGGCTATAACTAAACACAAATCTCACTTGAATTGGATTGCAATACTTCTTTCATCATTGAAAGGCCCAGTACAGCTAGCCCGCAGCCTGGCCCAGTGTTACAGTAAATCCAGCCCTGGCTGTGGCACAACTGTGTTTTGGTGGGTAGGCCTATATACGCTGTGAGTAAATTGTTGTACATGGGAGTCAGGCCAGAGTGTCCGCATTGCGATATGTACTGTATACGTCTGGCTCCAGCATTCGAATACTTTTACATCTCTCATCGTCTGTTGTTGTCTCTGTCTCATTATTGTGTCCTTATATTTTCTGAGTGCTCCAATACAGCTAGCCTTGACAAGGTTCTGCAGACCACAGTCCAAAAAGAAGATAAAAGAAGAGGCTGTACAACTCGTAGCCACGATGCGATGTACATTTATTCACCAACCTTTGGACCACTAAGGCAGTGGTTTTCAACCAGTGGTCCGGGGACCACCAGTGGCCGTTCCAGGTGGTCCCCAGTTAAATGATGGAGTGTTCGTAACCAAATTAAGGTCTTTAACTCTTGAGAGTGTAAAATGAAACCAAATGGACCCATAAGGGTCCATTTGGTTTCATTATACACTCTCAAGAGTTAAATTATTGTTAAACATCTGCATTACTTGATTTACAAGAGGTCTACAATTAGAGAATGTAGAAGAATTGTTATTTTGATCAACATTTGCCTGTTATCTTTCCAATGGTAACACATCAATACAGCATGCCAATTGTGGACGTACACGAGATCCAACGATAACAAAATATTCAAAATAATATTGTTGGGTCCAATGGTGGTCATCAAATATATGGTGGTCTGTGGCTCTGGACCTTGATATGAAAAGTGTTGAAAACCACTGCACTGAGGTATTCAGGGTATTTGGCAGAAGGAAAGCACACCTGCAGGTGACTGAGGTGAGTGTGTCCTAAATCAGAGCATCCTATAAATTAAGTGGGCTGGTACAAAGGTACAAAGAAACCATATTATACAAAAGTGTTTGAAATACACTCTAGCCAAATAAACACAATTTAAATGGCCTATGACTAACAAAAGCACAGTAAGGGCCGAGACATGAAATAACCCTGTATCTTTCTATCTTTAGCAGCAGCGACACAGACTAATTAAGGCACACATAATATGTACAGTACATCATAAAGAAGCTAGTCTTTCTAAGACTTAAAGAGCCTGTGACATCCAAAAAAGGGAGTAATCGGGTTATCGGATTAGCTAATATTTTGATGACGTCACAGCGCGCCTGGGGACTATTTTATATTGTATTTACAATTATTAAATAATGCGCTCTAATCTAAAGTATGCATGGGCTCCTCCTGCATGCATCACTGAGATAAGCATTTCCCTCTCCCTGCCTGTATGTCTCTCCTCGCTCGCTGCCTCGCGCCACTGAATCAATAAAACCAAACAAATGATCTACATATTTACACGTAGTACCTGGTCGGGTCACAATTAGTGTGAGATTCCTACGTCTGTTTGGATGTATAGACTGTCAAAGGCAGAAAGTCAGGCTTTTTTGCCACTCAGTAGGCGTTCCCCGGATAATTTAATGATGATGTAATGCGTTTTATTTTATTCGTGATATAGCTAGCACCACTTTAATAAAACAGACCTGAGTTGGCTCTGTACTTGGACCACTTTTTCCCCCCTGCACCAAATCTCTTCGCCAAAAGTATAGCCGATCTACAAGCCCACAATGTGTTGAGTTGTGACGAGTTGCAAGCTTGTACGGTCAAGTGTCCAGGTCCAGTGAACAACTTTCATCTTCATAGCAGAGGAACTTGATGAGTCTGGAAGGAAGATCTAAATCCCTGAGGAGCTTTAACCTGCCGACACCAACCAGATGTCTGATCCTCAGTCTGCACAGCTGCATGAGAGGATGAGGAGGCACTGTAACAAACGCACGCACGCAGGCAGGCAGGCAGGCAGGCAGGCAGGCAGGCACGCACGCACGCACGCACGCACGCACGCACGCACGCACGCACGCACGCACGCACACACACACACACACACACACACACACACTGTCATATGATATAATTTTAACTAGGGCCTGCAAGAACATCTCAAAATTGCTGATCTGAATCACTTCTACTGTGTCTCTTCGGCTGTTTTACTATCTGTCCCGCCAACACTGTCTCTCTCTATCAGCTGTCCTGTCTGTCTCTCCTACACTGTCTCTCTCTATCAGCTGTCCTGTCTGTCTCTCCTACACTGTCTCTCTCTATCAGCTGTCCTGTCTGTCTCTCCTACACTGTCTCTCTATCAGCTGTCCTGTCTGTCTCTCCTACACTGTCTCTCTATCAGCTGTCCTGTCTGTCTCTCCCTCTCAGCTGTGTCAGAATCATTGTTATTGTCGCATCACAGGTTAACAGGTGTAAAACAGTGGGTGAATTGTTGTTGTAGTTGTTTCCATGACAACTGACTTACTCGTGTGATATTAAGGCACAGTGGACTATCAGCGTGTGTCAACTACCTCCAGGTGAACAACAGGACACTTCCACTATGGTGATATGCTTTGCAGCACATGCAGGTCCATGACCAGCCTGATGACAGGTGTTGGGCATGCCTTCTTCAACAGTATGTCTCTCTCTCTCTCCTACTACACGGTCTCTCTCTGATCTATCCTATTGTATGTCTCTCCTAAACTGTCTCTCTCATTGGAGACCAGATGATAAACGCATACCTGCTTTGATCTTGATTTCGGTCCAGAGTGGAGACGAGACCAGATGTTCCATCAGTCTGGAACACAGCCTGACGTGGCTGACGTAGTTCAACAGCAGAGAAATGAGAGGTCCCACAAGACCCCAAGAGCTGATGGACGGCTTGGACACAGCGTCACAGAACTACACAGGATAGACAGGGTGGAAAATGCAGTGTAAGCCTGAAGGCGCGCTCCCTGCACTGAACGATTTAGTATTTGTTTGAGTGGCGTGATTACTTCCCCCCCCCCCCCAATTTGTAACCCATTTTATTCACCCAATGTCAATTGTCTAATGTAATCCTGGGCGCTACACTCTCTCTGCCAACCTGGGGAGAGCAATGGACTGACCTCATGCTTCCGTCTATGCATGAGGAGTCCAAGCCACTTCTTTTCACCTGACAGGGGGGAGTTTCCCCGGTTGGACGTATAGAGTGTGGATAATCAGTCAACTTGATCATTGACAAACCAGCTGGAATGGAAGTGACGGTTCATAAATTGTACAGTGACATTTTTAGTAATTAACACAATGATTGAAAGAGTTTTAAATATGTTTATATTTGTATTCATTGACACTGAAGTTGCATTATGTTTGTCACCTGTCTCCCCTCTGCAGTACTGGCACTCCTCTCTAGATTGGAGGGTGCCAAGTGCTGTAGAGGAGGAGGGGTGTTTGTTCATGTTTGTATTATGTTTGGTCTTATTTATGTTAGGTTCTCTAAATGAATTGGGTGACATATAGTTCAGTGTTCGTATATTTAATATCCCTGTAATGTACAGTAGTGTGGAAGATTACTCGTAGGCTTTAGTTAGCCGTGTGGTGAGTTAATTATCACTTACTGATTAGAGGATGGTTTGCCCCACCTGTTTAAGAGCAGGATTGCTGCAGGTTGAGGCAGTTCAGTCTCAGGCTAGGTGAGAGGCAACAGGGGAGAACTGCAAGCCAGGGAAAAGCCTGTAACAGTTCCTGCTTGTCTCTTGAATCTATGCAGTTTTCAAGTGTTCATTTTGTTTTATTGGAACATTGTTTTGGCCAGTATTATTTATTTTTTGTACTGACTTGCACTGCACTTTTCAAGGTGAATAAAAAGCCTAAAATGTACTTGTGGACCTGTCTACTTCATGGAGCCTCCTCCGACCAACGGCTGGCATTATCACAACTTATTCAGGGATAATAATGTATTGCAATGTTCAGTGTGTTCTTCATGGAGTCTCCGACCAACGGCTGGCATTATCACAACTTTTGTCAGGGATAATAATTTATTGCAATGGTCAATGCGTTCAGTAACAGTTTGGCTGTGACTCTGCTCCTGTGATACTACAGATGTATCTGTGCAAGCATGACACAGAATATCACAAGCATATTCTGTCACCTGTGGACGAAACGGCAATACGATTAAAAAACCTTTGCGGATACACCTAAAAACAACTGTGTGAACAGAGCCTAAATTCCACAGGGGTTTTTACTTCTGGATAACGTCTGCTATAAATCCTAAATGACAACAATCAAAACCATGTGTTTTCCGTTTTCTTTTTCACATAATTGAGCTTGAATAGAAAACAAAGCTGGTCTCACCTGCAGACGTCTCTGCGGAGCAGCATGATTCGTGGTCCTCTGCTCTTCACTCAGCGTCTGTGTGGGATGCAGGGTCTCGCTGTCGTGGACGCACGTGAAACAGGAGTGAGCGTTGCAGCCGTGGTCCAGCAGCAGTTTGAGCATGGGGAGGTGGTCCATGCTAAGGAGCACCGCAGAGGGAAACGCAGAGGGCTGGCTGGAGATGGAGGCGTTCACGTCAGCTCCGTACTTCAGGAGGAGGGACGCCATCTCCATAGAACCTCTCCTGACGGCAACCAGCAGGGGGTTGAACAGGTCCAGGTTGGGGTTAGCTCCGGCCTCCAGCAAGACCTCGGCAGCTTCCAGGTTGCTGTTGTAGACGGAGAAGTAGAGCGCCGTGCTGCGCTTGTCCTCGTAGACGCGCCGCTCTTTAGACAGCTGGCAGTTGGCGTCAAATCCCGCCTCCAGGAGAACTTCTATTATATCGTTGCAGTTGAGGTCCGCGGCGATGTGCAGCGGGCTGATGCCACTGCCGGTGATCATGCTCCGGCTGGTGACGGGAATCAGCAGGGACACAACGCTGAGGGGAAAGAAAAGCAGACGCAAAAACCACCGGAAAACAGAAAGTGTGATTTATCTCCTGTACAAAAGATCTGAATCAAACTCAGTTTATTTAAACGTTATTGTCACATCAACATTGTCTGTGTTTGAATCACGTCTGAAAACTCACTTGTACTCCTTGGCATTTGAACATACTGATTAAGAGTTGCTGCTTCCACTGCATTGTGTCCTTATGTTGCCCTGTTTATGTACTGTTGTTGTTGCTTTTTTTTCCTTGATATTCTAGTATTTCTTTGTGTACAGCACTTTGTTTCAACCTTGTTGTATAAAAATGTGCTTTATAAATAAATTGGATTGGATTGGATTGGATCAAGAAGGCGGGTGAAATTGTGTTTTTGTGCGAGCTCCTCATCGCCATTTCATAGGGAAGGATTGATAAACATAAAACGCAGAGCATTATCTCGGGGTCGAAACGGGTCAAAAAGACAAAAAAATAAGAAAATCAGGAATGGTCGCAGGAATTTTAATTAGAATTACGGTTGGACGTGAAGTGCATGGAAACCACGTCAAGAACCCCCTGGGGGTCCCTGGATCGTGCTTTGAGAACCATTGTGTGTATAGGAAAGTAACCAGAAAAGAGAAGTGTTCTGACCGCGTGTGAGCTTTCTGCACAGCCACATGGATGGGCAGGAGACCAGACTTGGTGGATCTGTTGACGTCTGCTTTGAGAGACAGCAGCACCTCCACGGTGGACACGTGACCATTCTTGCACGCTTCATAGAGCGGCGTTGCACCGTCAGCTGCAGCGCCGTTAATATCAGCACCTGGACACACAATATATAGAACACATTGAACCGTGACAACAGGGACATGGACTGACAGATATACAGAGATCTCCATAATGCATGTGAGCACATCAGCATGCTCATCGTGGAGAGTTTGGGACGCTCCTCCACGCATTCCCAAACTCTGCTTCCTCCTGGCAGCTCCCAAACGGTAGACCTACATTATTTTAATCTCACAGCTTTACTCATCTGCAAAGAAAAAAAAGCCTGGTCACGACCTAATTAAGGCAGACAGGTCGATTTTGAAGGTGCAGTTTACCAGGTCGTGATACATAAATTGGCCTCGCTCTGCGCACATTCGTATTATGAAAGGCATATCGGCCCGTGTTGAACGCACTCGGCCCGTGTTGAACGCACACACATTTGGCATACCGCGTCCCTGAATATTTTAGCATTGTGGGAGTGTCCATATGTTAATTATTCTCGCTTTGCGCAATTTGCTATTAAGCCCCTTGACCTAAAGACACTCAGCGCATAACGATTAGACGTGGGTCTGACCACCTCATAAACGCAAAAAGCACTGTTTGATTTGACACTTGAGCGGCTCTGGAAGGCTGGTAGAGTGTTGCCATGTCTGTTTGTTATAAGCGGCTTATTTTTCTGTAAAGTTGCTTTGTGTGGTTGCTTTTCTTGTTTCTAAAGTGGTTATTTGGGCTTTTCTCCTAATGTTGTTTAAACCAGTGATCGTCACACAGCACATTCCCATGTCAAGGATCCCCAGATGAATGCATTTGCCCAACTAAGGACAGCTAATCCAAAAATTAAATAAAAATATTACTTTTGAAAATAGCAGATCTATACCAGCTCACAATGCATCACATTCATTCATTAAAACTATGAACTCTGACTGCAGGGGGGTAGCCTATATAATGATCATTATAACAATGTGCAAGAACATATTTAAAAAGAAGGAAGAACTTTATATTTGTGGACAATCAAAATATGTTTTTTTATTTTAATGTGGTGTCATTCAAATTAATCTGGATATGGCAGACTCACTATTTAGAAAATAAAAACATGGCACTTCATTTAAAATAGGTTACAGACCCCTGTTATATGCGCTTATTTTTATAGACCTATTTACTTGTTTCTATGAGACATGGCAGTTTTGCGTCATTTAAAAAAAAATGTTGAGATTAGAAACGGCCATAATTCTTTCATTTCTCAACCTTAAAAATAAATAAAAACATCTCCATAATCCGTGGGAAATGTGCTTTCATATGCTGTATCACACCCGATTCAAGTCTTCTTCAATAAAATGCGACGAGCGAACTCAGCGAAGACCATACCATCTGGGCCACAGCATTACGCAGCACGCATTCAACTCATTCCTTCGTCGTGACTTGAATGAAATAAAATATAATAAACGTTATTTTACTGGTGTTTTTCAATAGAAACAAATAAAGAGCGTGTGTAGGCTACTGTGTGCAAGTGCAACAGTGCATATACATGCATGCACTAGGCTATATTTCTTCCGTGTCGGGATGGTGATTGAGCTCTTCAAGTTCACAGCCCGTTTGGTCTTTCATAAAAAAACGTTGATATTAGCCTATAAACACTCATGGTTCTCTCATTTCTCAACCGTTTTATTAAATGTAAAAATCTCCATATTCCTTATGAATCTTGCTTTCATTCGCTGTATGGTACATGGTTCTATCGTTATCGAATTAATTAATTACGCATGGATTGGCAATTTGCCAATATGCTGCTATCTACTCGCAATTCCATTCCGATCTGAAAGGTGGGTCTGTTCTTTTGAGGCATAAAGGTGACAGCATGCAGTGCAATAGGAATAATTAACCCAAATGTGACAAAGGCATGTCATGTCTTCTATGGTGCCAGCCTGAAGAAATGTCATACCACGACCCCCAAAGTGCGCATTCCGTATGTGACATCAGCTGACTGGTAAAGAGAATAGTACGGACATGTTGATTGGGTACGTCTCAAACACGCCTTAAACACACCCATGACTAATTCAAGGCCGTTTTGCGCACTCCGCGGGGTGTCAAAAGCGCTTCTTAACATGCCCAAAATTGCAATATGACATACTACACGCCCCCAGATCATAATACTGTAATTAGATTAGTAATATAGAAGTAAGTAACATAGAAGTCCTAAATCGACCCCAGAGTGTCTAGAAAGACGGCATGTGAACTTTCCCTGGGCCCTGGAAGTTTTTTTTTTTCCCGCTTCCGCCAAAATTCCAGCACTTCCGTTTTTTAGACAATCAACAGCATATAGGTATTTCCCAGCAGCTTCAGACCCCACTTCACCCTCTAGCACTCACCTCTTAACACTGGAAATTAAGCCCATTTAGATACCCATCGAGATACCCTTTTTTGTTTGCGGTTTTTTATTTTATTAAGTACAAATAAAAGTACATCATCAACAACTTTAACAAATCACAACAATGTTTTGTTCAAGAAAGTTACAGAGAGAGAAGCAATTGTCCGGTCACTTTCATTTTCAATAATTATAATTATCTTTGCACAACAAACCTTTTTCCGCGAGGAAGCGAACGACCCTGGCGTAGCCGTGCTGCGCGGCGGTGAACAGCGGCCGTATCCCGTAGTCGTTGGCAGCGTGCATGCGGGCGCCGGCCACCAGCAGCCGGCCGCAGATGTCCATGGCGTCCTGCCGCGCCGCCTCGTGCAGCGGAGTGTTGCCCTGGACGCACGCCGCGTTCACGCACGCTCCCGCACGCAGCAGCAGATCCACCGCGTGGATGTTAGGACTCTCACACGCTGCAGAGACACAAAGAAAGAGAGTCGTGGGAAAAAGACAAGTATACTCAATTGTTTTACTAAAAGGACCACTTTTTCTTCAATCTATCTTCATATAGTTGAACGTTACATCACTAGTGTTCATGATCAAATAACAATTCTGTACTCGATCCGTGTATCATATAGGAGGACTGTGGGCAGTTCAGAAACTACTGTGACATCGTTAGGCAGAACGATGCCTGAAAACAATTACAATTCTATAATGAAAGTCATGGTTCTTGCAATAATACAAATATACATTTTGTGTCTTCAAATTTGTCAAATGGCCGAAATGCATATAGGGTTGAAGTGTGAAAGTGAATGTTTTGTTATTAAGTATCAAAGTAACAAAATAACTAAAGTTTTCAAATAAACGTACAGTAGTGAAGTAAAAGTACAACATTTGCATCTGACATGTATAGTGAAGTAGAAGTAAAAGTATCGGAAATCGGAAATACTCAAGTAGTTTGCTTGATGTTTCGTGTAAAGCACGTGGCATTGCCTTCTTGTTGAAATTTGCCATATAGGCCTGCTGTATATAAAAAGATGTGCCTTGGCTTGCCTTGCCTTTAATGCCTACCTGTGAACAGGGGCGTCTCCCGGTCCGTGTTGGTGATGTTGGGGTCGGCTCCTCGCTCCAGCAGTAACTCCACACACGCCACGCGCTCATAGGAAGTGGCCAAGGCCAGCGGTGTCTGGCCCCGGATGGTGCGTTTGTTGACCAGGCTGGGGTAAGCTGCAGGGTACGGGGAGGAAACAACGTGGATGGATGAATCAATGAATCAATGAACAAAACAGCAACAACAACAACACTTACACAATTATTTTCATGGCAAAAATGCAGGACAACAGTGGCAAATACATTAAAAAAAAACAAATCTAGCGAGACATGGTATCAATTAGTGCCTTAATGGCATTGAATTTTTAAAGATGTTATGGTTATAGCTTTTGGAACTTTGTACCGTCTACCAGAGGGAAGTGGTTTGAACTCCCTGCAGAGTGGATGAGAGGAGGTCATTTGCTATCTTGACAGCTTTTTTTCCAAGTACTTCGATCCTTGTAGATACAACTTAATTATGAATGAATGAATGAATGAATGAATGAATGAATGAATGATATAGATGCAGTATAGACCAGTGTTTATTTTTAACCCTGTTCATTTCAGTATTTGAGCCACGGACCACCATACCCTATAAACAAAATAATATGTTGTTGTCCTTGGATGAAGACATCAATCATTCAGGAGAATTGCATTTTCAGTCTCCTGACCATGAACACAGTATTTTGCGTTGAACAAATTTGTTTAGAAATCCACATCGCATCTCCACTATAGCTAAAAGAGTGCTGGGTTGCGCCTCGAAAAATAGCAGATCTGCTATTTTTTGCAATTATTTTTGTCCAAAAGTGGATTTCAGCCCCTGCCTCTCTAATACTCTCTGCACGTCCCTGCAGGGCAGAGCCCCATAGTATCTATACCTGTAGTAGTGAGCATGTTCAGACAGGGCAGAGCCCCATAGTATCTATACCTGTAGTAGTGAGCATGTTCAGACAGGGCAGAGCCCCATAGTATCCATACCTGTAGTGAGTATGTTCATACAGGGCAGAGCCCCATAGTATCCATACCTGTAGTGAGTATGTTCATACAGGGCAGAGCCCCATAGTATCCATACCTGTAGTGAGTATGTTCATACAGGGCAGAGCCCCATAGTATCCATACCTGTAGTGAGTATGTTCAGACAGGGCAGAGCCCCATAGTATCCATACCTGTAGTGAGTATGTTCATACAGGGCAGAGCCCCATAGTATCTATACCTGTAGTGAGTATGTTCATACAGGGCAGAGCCCCATAGTATCCATACCTGTAGTGAGTATGTTCATACAGGGCAGAGCCCCATAGTATCTATACCTGTAGTGAGCATGTTCAGACAGGGCAGAGCCCCATAGTATCTATACCTGTAGTGAGCATGTTCAGACAGGGCAGAGCCCCATAGTATCTATACCTGTAGTGAGCATGTTCATACAGGACAGAGCCCCATAGTATCCATACCTGTAGTGAGCATGTTCATACAGGGCAGAGCCCCATAGTATCCATACCTGTAGTAGTGAGTATGTTCATACAGGGCAGAGCCCCATAGTATCCATACCTGTAGTGAGTATGTTCATACAGGGCAGAGCCCCATAGTATCTATACCTGTAGTGAGCATGTTCAGACAGGGCAGAGCCCCATAGTATCTATACCTGTAGTGAGCATGTTCAGACAGGGCAGAGCCCCATAGTATCTATACCTGTAGTAGTGAGCATGTTCAGACAGGGCAGAGCCCCATAGTATCTATACCTGTAGTGAGCATGTTCAGACAGGGCAGAGCCCCATAGTATCTATACCTGTAGTGAGCATGTTCAGACAGGGCAGAGCCCCATAGTATCTATACCTGTAGTGAGCATGTTCAGACAGGGCAGAGCCCCATAGTATCTATACCTGTAGTGAGCATGTTCAGACAGGGCAGAGCCCCATAGTATCCATACCTGTAGTGAGCATGTTCAGACAGGGCAGAGCCCCATAGTATCTATACCTGTAGTGAGTATGTTCATACAGGGCAGAGCCCCATAGTATCTATACCTGTAGTGAGCATGTTCATACAGGACAGAGCCCCATAGTATCCATACCTGTAGTGAGTATGTTCATACAGGGCAGAGCCCCATAGTATCTATACCTGTAGTAGTGAGCATGTTCAGACAGGGCAGAGCCCCATAGTATCCATACCTGTAGTGAGCATGTTCAGACAGGGCAGAGCCCCATAGTATCTATACCTGTAGTGAGCATGTTCATACAGGACAGAGCCCCATAGTATCCATACCTGTAGTGAGTATGTTCATACAGGGCAGAGCCCCATAGTATCTATACCTGTAGTGAGTATGTTCATACAGGGCAGAGCCCCATAGTATCTATACCTGTAGTGAGTATGTTCATACAGGGCAGAGCCCCATAGTATCTATACCTGTAGTGAGTATGTTCATACAGGGCAGAGCTCCGTAGAAGGCCGCTTCGTGCAGAGAGATCCAGCCCTCGTCGTTGGGTTCCGTCAGAGAGCTGCAGTTCCTCTTCACCAGGCACGCCAACGCCTCGGCGTCGCCACTCCTCAGGATGCCCTGCAGGTGGGTGAGCTCTCTGACGCACGCACGCACATGCGCACGCACGCACACACACGCACAAACGCACGCGCACTTTCAGTGGTACAAGTAACATCGTCTTTGCCACATTTGGTCATACAATGACGATGACACAGATGCTTTCCCCGGTGTCCATTGCTAAAGTCAGGTCAAAACGAATGGGTCGCACAATGAAAGGTGACGTCAAAATGATTAAAATGTGTCTCGGAATTAAGACCTTCGCGGGGGAGAAGATAAAGTTAATTCCGTTATCACAGACGGAGATGTGCAAATTGTCCCTTCCTTGTTTACGTCGACAATCCAGTAAGTAGACAGTAAGTTCACTCTCAAAATAACTTATTTTATATCAGTTACACACCCCTTGCTTTAACGAAAATAAAAGAATCTGTGCGTAATTTATAGAAACAAATCACACCCCCCCCCCCCCCCCCCCTCCTCTCTCTCGCTCTCTCTCTCATTAGCAGGCAACTGCAGCACTCTCTCTGTTTCTGGCACAACAGCGCCCCTACTGCTACTCATTCTCGTGCTCATTGTCACAGGTGCACATATATCAACACATAGGTATAGGCACGGACATTAATGGTTGTAGGAGTGGTTGCACCACTCAAAAATATGGGGGGTGAACTCCTGTAAAACTCAAACCATACATTTACTGATTGATTAATCGATCAATCGACCGATGGATCAACCTACTTTTTGAGTTTCTTGAAGACAAAGTGCGGTGAGGTTGAGGTGAGGGAGTGGTGGCCGCCGGAGCACAGAGGGACGGCGGGGTTCGGCGGCGGATGTGCGAGCGTTCGATTGGCTGGCGACGACGGGCCGCAGCCGCCATCGTCGTGTGTGCCAGGTCCGGGGCTCGGAGGATTCCTCTCTGTGCTGCCGCGGAGCGTTTGATTGGTCGACGACCGCCCAGGGGGGGCGCGGCGCTTGTCGACGAGGCTGCGCTCTATGGCCAGCTGCAGCAGCTCGTCATCAGACAGGTGGCTGTACACGCTGTAGTCGTCTGGGTCCATGATGCTGCCGACACTGGACCAAAGAAAACATATATGTACAGTGGTGAAAATTTTGTTTGCTCAATGTTTTTACTTCCTGACATCGAAATTTTAAAAATGTCTTCTAAATGCTGACAGTTTTCTGAAATGCCTATGTTTCTTTATCAGTGGTGCTCAATATTTCATGTCAAGGACCCCGAAAATTATATTTTGGGGCTTGGACTCCTCATGCATAGAAGGAAGCATGATGTCAGTCCGCTGCCCCCCCCCCCCCCCCCCCCCCAGGTTGGCAGAGGAAGTGTAGCGCCCAGGATTGCATTAGATAATTGACACTGGGTGAAAACATGGGTTGCAAAATCACAGGATAATTTTTTTTTTTTTAAATAGAAGGACATTATCAGTCACCAGAAGCATGAGGGACGCAGATTTTCCACAGGTTTAACATGGTTGAAGTCAGGTCTGAGTTGAATGGGTTTTTAAAGGAGGGGCGTGAGTTTTATTACACTGAATATCAAATATCTAAATAATCGAGCAAAAAAACAAAAGTCTTGGGGTCGAATAAAGTGGGACGGACACATAAACGGATTCAATAACCGGGAGGAATCCTCTATTTATACCAGGCCAGCATGGCTCAGTCAGTGTTTATGTGGATACATGCTCAGTAAGATGACACCTGGATGAATGCACGCCAACTGGGTCGCACGGCACGCCAGGCCTGAGCTGAGCTGAACCCAGTCCAACGTCACTGCATAGCCGGTTCTCCACATTTACTATTTTATATATATATATATTTACTTGAGGGTTTTTACTTGACCAATACTCTGTGAAAGTCCAGTATTCAAACTTCACTTGAGTAAAGTACAAATCAAGGTATTGGCATCAAAGTATACTTTAGTAGAAGTTTAATGCAACGTGTTGCAAAGTGACACGTTGTGTATCTTTAAAATGTCTTGGGCTCAAATCTCTATTGTGTGAAAAGCTGTGATGTGTAATATTTTGTTTGTTATATTTTTTTGTTTTGTAATATTATTATTGTTACATATGTTACGTAGCCTATGTATTATCAGTAACAACATGGATGTGATGTTTTCATAATGCATGGTCCAGTGGAGGTTATATAGATTTGTAATGTACAAAATACAAAATACATACAAGTTCGCAGAGTCTTGCACTCTTAAGGACATTCCACACCAAGCACTTTATCTCATTGATAAATATAACTGTATCGTTCACCACCGATTGAGTTCAAATGATGTTTTAAAGCTATATTTTATAGTTCTAGTGTTCGCTGTGGATGGCCCTTACACTTTTCAACATCACAGTTCACATTTCAAGTTCATCGTTTTGTATTGATAATACTCAGGCTGCATGTGTTTACTTTTAACACTGTGTTGATGTTAAAACCTAGTTTTTCTACACAGTCTGTGTCTCATAGGAGGGCTGCAGTGGGCATATGTTGAAAAGTGGTGAAGTGGCCCTTTAGTAAGCATGGGAACGAGCAGTTGAGGCGAATATCAGTCTAAGTCCGTCATTTATTTTGACCCCTCCCCAAAAAGGCCTAGCTTTCCCGACCTCTTCCTTACCCATCATTTATACATTATGGATAATTAGGGCTGTATTTTGCATGTCTCAAGTACCAGGTCTTATTACTTAACTTAAGACCTTGAGGCGTGATCAATGCCATTCGGCTATTTTGAGTGGCCAAAGAGCATTGACCACGCCTCCAGGTCTTATTACTAATAATAATTAGTAATAAGACCTAGTACTTAAGACACGCAAAATACAGCCCTTCGTGTAGAATTCGTCTCAGCTGCTCAATTATAAATATGTAATTTTCGTTTAACACCACAACTATAACGACAACTACAGTCGTAGACAAAAGCGTATCACTTTCAGTGCGATTTTATGAACGCTAAGAAGCATTGCCAAGCCAATCCAAATCCATCGAGCATCTGGGATGTAATCTGCCGTTCACCACGCAGCTGGACTGCGCAGTGCAGCGCTACTGTTTACAGTGAGAATAGCAGATCTACAAGCTCACAACTGAGCTTGTAGATCTGCTATTTCCAGTACTTTGGTGTGACACTCTTGTATGATGAAGTAGGGCATTCCTTTATGGTATAATTGGATGAAATTTGAGCCCACTTGAACTTGAATTTTCTGTTTTAAGAGCTGGGGAGATCCCTGTCACTGAGCAAACATTTGATAGCGATTATCAGAACATGGAGCTTTAACACAAATAAAACAACAAAACAGTTTCAGTTTCACTTACACAAGCAACTTTAAGTAAAGAAGATATCGACATCTCTGTCACGTGGAAAAACCTCACACCAAAACAGTTACTTTTCAGCATTCAAATTCAAGTAGCAAAAAGTGGCAAATCCACATAACGGAGCTTGTGGATCTCCTACTTTTGATGCTTTTTTGTGACAGACACTGTAGTGGAGTGTGACCAAGCAAGTTGTTAAGAGGTTTCTGCAAATTCTGCCCAACAGCAATGACATTTCCCCAGTGGTTTTCAACCAGTGGTCCGGGGACCACCAGTTGGTCCTTGAGGGGGTTCCTGGTGGTCCCCCGCTAAATGATGGAGAGTTGGTAGCCAAATGGACCCTTATAGATTTAACTCAATCTTGAGGGTGTAAAATGAAACCAAATGGACCCTTACTTGTCCATTTGATACAATTTGGCTACAATGCCAAATAAAGAATGGACCTTGGATATGAAAAGGGTTGAAAACCCACTGCCTTTCGCCGCCGCTGGTGAATGAAACAAAGCGACAGCATGCTTTAGTAGTATGTGCTCCCAGTGTGATGAACCTACCTTTAGTGTTTGGTGTAGATGCAGCAGTGTAGCAGTCTGCTCTCCATCCACACAGAGCTGCTGTATACATTCTGATGACTGTGATGTGATGAGCTTCCCATGCAGTCAGGGGAGGTATACTTTACTACTGGAATCTGCTGGGATCGCCACTTCATTCACGCGCACTGTTGCACTGTGCACACACACACGCACACACCTCTGCCAGCACTCGGCTAACTTTAGTACATGTCCTGTTTCACAATACTGTTTCAATACACTACAATTTGAAAACTGAAGTTACTTATTGAAGTTAGTTATTGGAGTTAGATTATTATTACAAAACATATACCAAACAATTTAAGCCCTATACTTTGAAACTTTGAAAACAACGAATGCGCAAGCATCGCGATGAGCTTGCAGATTGGCTATTTTAAACAACACAAATGACCCAAAAAAAAAAAAGAATACAAAATATATACAGTATACTGTAACTATCATAGTGATACCTTTGTATTTTTACTCGAGCAAAAAAATGTTGCTTCCTTGAATAATGCAGGCTTTTTATTTGAATAGTTCCACCGTCTCTGTTGGGTGGAATACTTCATGTCCAAACCTGTCACTCTTCAGGATTCAAATCAAACAGATAGCAAAAGTAACAGATCTACAAGCTGAAATTGTGCCACTTCCTGACATGTTTGTCTGACGCTGTAGAATGATCAAGGCGTTATATTATATGATAACGCCTTGATATATATATATATCTTCTAAATCCTGACAGTTTTCAGAAAAACCTATGTTTCTGTGTCATTCGTTCTGAAACATTTTCATGTCAAGGACCCCCACAAATATATGTATTTGGCCGCCGGCCCCCATCTGAAAACATGTTGTTCCAGGGACCCACCAGAAGCAAAGAGTTGAGTTAAAAATGTTCGCTCTGAAAGAATATATTCAAACCTTTGGGCCACATTTTCATGATTTTTCAAAATTAGCAGACCTACAAGTTCATAGCGCGACACCGAGTGGCGCGCTATGAGCCTGTAGATCTGCTATTTTCCAATAGCTAACGTATAGCATAATGCTTTAAAACACCAAAAGGGGTTCCCGTACATCAGAGTACTTCTTCTACGTCTGACTGCTCTCTCCACTATGTGCTGTGATCACCGCTTCACGTGCACTGTTCCACTCACGTGCACGCTGGCAGCCAGAAGTTCACACAGATGGCGATTGAGGACAAGGTCTGCCCCCCCAATGCGAAAAAGATCCTCAGAGGTAAGCTGGGGTCATCACACGCACGCACGCACACAAACACATACACGCACACAAACACACACACACACACACACACACACACACACACACACACACACACACACACTCTCTCTCTCTCTCTCTCTCTGTAATCTGCTCCAGACATCAGAGGCAGTGTAAGTGATTTTGTTTTGGTTGAAACTAAAATGTCTATGTCCTGACATTATTCATTTCCATAGAGGGTTTGTTCAGTAACAGGGGTCGATCTCCCTGTCTCTCCAGGTAATTAATAAACAGAATAAACATGCCAATTTCATCCAATTAGGAGAGAAAAATAAACCCAGCGTCAGGTTCAACTTTATAGTTTTCAAGTTCCAAATGTGTCTGCTGCTCGTGTCTCTGTATTTTTTATTTACAACGCGTCGCAGCGCGACACGTTGTGAGCTTGTAGATCGGCTATTTACACCATGCAACTAATTGTAAAATGACTTATGCTGGATCTCTTGTCCACTAGTCACTAGTGGACAAAAATCAAAGGCACAGTAAAGTGCCGCGGTACATAGGTTGAGAAACACTGCACTAGTGCCTTCCTAACATTTTAGTCTAGTTTTTATTTGTTGACGAAATTGTCAGTATATTTAGTCTTTGTTTTAGTCATCATAGCTTAGTTTTTATTTAGTTTCCATTTAGTTTTCGTCAGTGAAAAAAGGTAGTCGACGAACATTTTTCGTCTTAGTTTTAGTGGACGAAATCACACTGCTGGCGTAATAGACCAACATTCAGTAAGAATAGTCAAACATTTGGCAAAAGTAGGGGAAAACTCAAACGCTCAAACATTCAACAAACCACAGGGGAACATTCAAGCATGAATAACTCCACTCCGACACCGACATGTTTTCTTAGCAGTGTTTATTGACTGCATGTGATTACAACATGAACTGTAATAACATGCCGTTTTATGTCTTCAAATGTGTGTGTGTGTGTGTGTGTGTGTGTGTGTGTGTGTGTGTGTGTGTGTGTGTGTGTGTGTGTGTGTGTGTGTGTGTGTGTTGGGCCGGCAGTGTCTTAATAAAGAACACATTATATTTATGTCACACAGCTGAGTTTAATTATAGTTATAGGACTATTTACATATTCTGGGATAGCATTCAAGCCTCCCACATTGCACAGAGGGTTGACAGTGGTTAGACGTAGCCTAGTAACATGGCTAAGGATGGCTATCGTAGCGTAAACAAGCAAATTGGTACGTGTAAACTAATGTTACATCAGTATTTTGTAAACTTTTAAGAAATGTAACGAATGTTTATTCCATGACAACACAAAGTAAAGCAAGTAGCACTTAACGTTTATCCATAGTAAAACACTGGAACCTTCCTGTTTAGGATTATATTCTCGATACCCCAGTACAACGTTTATCCATAGTAAAACACTGGAACCTTCCTGTTTAGGATTATATTCTCGATACCCCAGTACAGTGGTTTTCAAACTTTCAAGGACTCCTCATAATGCTGAGAGCATGCAAATGGAACCAAACGGACCCGTAACCAATGGGTCTGTTTGGTTCCATTTGCACGCTCAGAGTTACAGACCTGGAAACCAGAGGCTCCCCACTTTGAGAACCACTGACCCCTTAGTACTTCATAAACCTCTACAAGGTCTTGATCGTCAGGTTTCAGGGTGGATTAGCTTACATTTACATAGTAAGAGTTGGTCATTTACATTCACTTAGATGAGGCGTGGAACGTCATTGCAGGCTCTTTTTTTTATCCCGTGATTTTTGTAACCCATTTTGTTTTCACCCAGCGTAAAAGAAAATGTAATCCTGGGCACCACACTCCCCTCCGCCAACCTGGGGGAGAGCAACGGACTGAACTCATGTTTCTTTCAACGCATGAGGAGTCCAAGCTGCTTCTTTTCAGCTGACAGGGGGGGGGGGGAGGGGGGATTTCCCCGGTTGGACGTAAGCGAATGGAAGGAACACGTTATTCCAACCAGTTCCTTTCCCCTCCATCAGGCAGTTTAGAGACCAGGATTACTGCATGTTTTTTGTGAGGGTACCGGTACCTCATTACAAGTTCTTCTAATGACTTACAAGATATATTTTTTAAACAGATAAAAACAAGGCCTGCAAAGCTACCATTTCACCACCATCCACCTCAACAAATAAAGAAATATATACACTGTATGGTTATTCACAGAAGGAATGGAATGTGCAATCCCCCCCAAAAAAAGAAAAAGAAGAAGAAAAACCCATGTTCGTGTCAATAAAGACACGTTAGTGTTTACTTAATTACTACCTGGTTGCGAGCATGGAATCTTCTTCGCGTTTGAGTAAATGGTCACGCCCCCGTCCTACTAGTAGTAGGGGATAATGTACAGTTTTAGACTGCGACGGAGGGGCGCCGTCTCATGCGAACTTGAGCGACGAGAAACACCACCGAACGAGCTAAAGCGTGCGGGTTGCCGCGGCGAAAGTCGCGAAGTTCGCTTTGCCGACTCAGCCCCCGTTCGAGGTGCAAACCCGACAGCCACAGAATTGTAAATCAAGTTTTGGGCGAGAGCGTTTGCCCCACAACAGCCACTCAAAGTGGCTACTGGCCGATACACAGCGCGGCCTTACTCAAACGCTAAGAAGATTCCATGCGCGCTTCCTGGTTGTGTCCAAGGACTATTGAAAGAGGACGGGAAGCGAAGACCGTACGGTGGACTCCATGTTGCTCCCTGGAAGAAAAGAAACATGCGCAATGGGCTATATGCAGCCAACACTTCCGCGTTCAGCTTCCTTGGGTCTCGATTGCACATGTTTCTTTCCTCCCAGGGAGCAACATGGAGTCCACCGTACGGTCTTCGCTTCCCGTCCTCTTTCATTAGTCCTTGGTTGTGTCTACTTCCTGGTTGTGTCGTCTACTACTTCCTGGTTGGGTTTCACTAAATCTGGGTTGGGTCTACTTCCTGGTTGGGTGTACTACTTCTGGGTTGGGTCGACCACGCGGCCCATGTAGAGGATGCTGGATGTTTGCTGGTGATAGATGAGGAAGAGGAAGGGTCTGTTCACCGTCAGACGAGGGGGAAGGCTGCTGAAGACGCCGCTAGCGCCGCCTTCTGCCGAACCGCTTTCGTCCACGTTGATGACAGCCCGCTGGATCACCTGGCAGAAAACACACAGTGTCACAGTATCTCTTAACGGGGGCCCAGTCAGTCCACGGCTAAATACACAATTGATTTTACACTATAAATGGTGTAAAGCCAGAGATAGAATTGCCATTAAATGTAGACTATAATGCATGTCAAACAGGGGGTCCTTGAAATTAAACGGGTTGAGAATCACTGCTAGAGCCGTACAAATCTTCTCTTATGGGGGTCCCTGGCATATTCCATTCTGGGCGGGAACCCAT
This sequence comes from Protomyctophum parallelum, assembly GCF_964188405.1. Lineage (NCBI taxonomy): Eukaryota > Metazoa > Chordata > Actinopteri > Myctophiformes > Myctophidae > Protomyctophum > Protomyctophum parallelum. Next base: position 19,177,145 of record NC_139717.1, on the reverse strand, counting down.
TTTGGTGTTTGCATCATGTCATGCTTTAGCTATTGAAAAACAGCAGATCTACAAGCTCATAGCGCGCCACCGAGTGACGCTGTCAGGGCTGATGTCACGCCTACCTAGTTGTGACGTCATCCCCTCCTTATATAAGGCATCTTGCCAGAATTGTTCTCTGTCGGATTATAATCTTCAATCTAGTCTGTATGAGAATCTAAACCTAAACCTTGCAATTTAAGCTTTCTTAATTTGTCCATAAAGATAAGATATCGCCAAGACCTAACTTCGGATTATACCAGCTGGTCAGCACTTCCCGTGTGACCAAGAACCTTCTCCAACCTTACAGGCGCGCTACGAGCTTGTAGGTCTGCTATTTTTGAAAAATCGAAGAGCGACTGACAGAAGACATTTTTAGAATCTGATCTCAGGTCAGAATGAAAACTGTCAGGATGTAGAAGACATTTTTTGAATCTGATCTCAGGTCAGAATGGGTTAAAGTTGGGGCTCTGCTGTACACAGTGAGGACAACCTGTCAGACATTTCTCGTGGCCTGTGGGCTTCTAATTATAATAAGAATATTGTGGTAACGGGGTCGGGGTGCCAATCGTTTGTTTTGTTCCAACCTGGAGGACTGGATGACAGACGGGACTTGACCTCATTCATCCCTTCTATTTATGTATTTGGCAAATATAGGCCACGCACGCACAATCTAGGTGTGTGTGCGTGCGTGCGTGCGTGCGTGCGTGCGTGTGTGCGTGCGTGCGTGGGCACACTCACCTGTGTGAGTTTGAGAGTGGTGTCTCCTCCAATGCCAGACAGGTCGGCGGAGTCCTGGAATACCTCAGAGATTCCCAGCTTCTGCAGAATGCTCCCCAGATCGTAGGACTGTTCCAACTGGAAGCGAGGGAGCTGCACCTCCAGTTTACTGTCGCATCGCAACGCACACACACACACACAGACACACACACACACACACACACACACACACACACACACACACACACACACACACACACACACACACACACACACACAAACACACAAACACTTAATTTCACTATATTTCTACAAGCTCACAAAGTGTCACTTTTTGCTTTTGGGGCATCAACTCATTGACTACATTGACTAAATACTACATGTACTGTAGGTTTAAAATAATTGCAGTGGAGTAAAAGTACAATAACTGAGATGTAGTGGAGTAGAAGTAAAAGTATTGGCAATTAGAAATACTCAAGTAAAGTACAAATGCCTCAACTATTTGTACAGTACTTCAGTACAGTACTTAGTTACTTTCCACACACGTGCACGCCCGCCCCGTGTGTGCAATGTGCATGCATGGATGACTGCGTGCATGTGTGTGTGTGTGTGTGTGTCAATGTTGTTTTTGTCTAAATGGAAACTAAATAAAAACTAAGCTACGATGACTAAAACTAAGACTAAATATATTGACAAGTTCGTCAACAAATAAAAACTAGACTAAAATGTTAGGAAGGGACTAGTGGACAAGAGATCCAGTATACTGTAAGTCATTTTACACTTGGTTGCATGCTGAAAATAGCTGATCTAGATCTGCTATTTTCAGCAAGTGTAAAAACAGTCAATACGACGGCATCATGGCCCGCCAAAATACATTTCAGTCGACTAAATCACCTGTAGATTTAGTCGACTAAAATCTTATGATATTTAGTCGACTAAAACTAGACTAACACTAAAACATTCCATGTGACTATAATGTGACTAAAACAAAATGAAAACAATTCAAAAGACTATGACTAAAACTAAAATCACAATGTTCCGCCCAAAACAACACTGCTGTGTGTGTGTGTGTGTGTGTGTGTGTGTGTGTGTGTGTGTGTGTGTGTGTGTGTGCGTGCGTGCGTGCGTGCATGCGTGCGTGTGCCTCACGTCTTCTTGAGCTGCCGCAGCCATCCTTGGACCTGCTCGGAGGTGATCTGCTCCTCCACGGAGCTCAGCTCCACGTTCTCGTCGGGCAGCAGGACCAGCATGGCCGCTCCGTCCGTCATGGGCAGCCGGAGCACGCCCAGCTTGAGCAGCCGGTCGTAGGCCAGGTGGAACTTGTCCGAGCGGAACATCATTGGAACCTGCGGCGTCGTGTGGCGGTGCAAACGAACGGTCAGTCGAAACTATAGTATAATCCATTTTAATCCATTCAGGGGGAACGGAACCCCTTTTGGTGTTTTAAGCATTACGTTATATACTTTAGCTATTGAAAAATAGCAGATCTACAAGCTTGCGACCTACACATTCATAGCGTGGCACTCGGTGCCGCACTACGAGCTTGTAGATCTGCTATTCTTTGAAAAATCGTGAAAATGCGACGCAAATCTCTGCCTTAATTCTGTTGAGAACTCTTGTTTGTCACTTTATAAATGTGCAGATGCCCTGGCTGTGTAGTACACTTATACTGTATGTTGGTTTGTTTACTGTTGAGTGAGAAAACAATGTTGCACATTAAGCTAATCCTAATTATGGGGACCCCCCCCACAGTCCGTCCCACAGTTTGAGAATGACTGGTATATCGTATAGATTAGGTGGTCAAATCGATTTGTTAAACTTTCCTGTGGTATTACTAGTGGAGGATATTAAGTCAATATTTCATGAGAATCGTTCACTTTATGGTACAAGCACCAAAATTGGCACACGAGTGCTTCGGAACCTACTCTCTCAGAAAAGTACGTTGTCCACTTGAAAAAACAAAATGGACACCATTTTTCAAGATGGCCGCCAAATGAAAAAGGCCATTTGTGGCGGTTCTGGACAACCGTGGGTCCGACCGACTCGAGACCGGGCACTGCACTCCCTGTGGGTGTGTGGAACGTGTGTGTCGAATTTGAAGTCGGTGGGGCGAACGGTTCTCAAGTTACGTGGATTACAGACGTACACACACACAGAATTTGTGCAATTAGCAGATCATTGGAACGGTTGTTCGCTTGGTGATACAAGCGTGACATTTGCCGTGAACATTCCTTTGGTCAACTCTTTAACTTTTTAAACCGAGCCATCCAAAAATCCAATATGGCGGTGATATTTCAAGATGGCCACCAAAATTAGACTGGTTTTGCATTTCAGCATATATTTGGCTATACCTTTGTGATGTACTATACCATACTACTGTATAATACTGTACGGCACTGTAGGGCATCATACTGTACCATACTGTACTGTACAGTACAGTACAGTACAGTACAGTGCAGTACAGTACAGTACAGTACAGTACAGTACAGTACCGTACCGTACCGTACTGTACTGTACTGTACTGTACCGTACTGTACCGTACTGTACCGTACTGCATGGTACCATACTGTACCGTACTGTACCATACTGTACCATACTGTACCGTACTGTACCTTACTGTATGGTATCATACTGTACCATACTGTACCGTACTGTACTGTACTCTACCATACTGTACCGTACTGTACCATACTGCATGGTACCATACTGTACCGTACTGTACCTTACTGTATGGTATCATACAGTACCATACTGTACCGTACTGTACTGTACTGTACTGTACCGTGCCGTACTGTACTGTACTGTACGGCATCATACTGTACTGTACCATACTTTATGGTATCATACTGTACCATGCCGTACCGCACGTTACTGTACCGTACTGTACTTTACCATACTGTACTGTAACATACTATAGTGTACTGTACAGTACCGTGTGTGTGTGTGTGTGTGTGTGTGTGTGCACGTGCAGGGAAAAGGGGAGGGGTCGGTTAATGTGGAAATTGTAATGTAATTTGTGTCACAGTGAAATGTTGTGCAATAACAGTATGTCATACAAAAGCAATATTTGTACAGTAAATATGACATGGATGCAATGTAGTGCAGATGGATTTCTGTGGCATGCATCATTTTTTGTGCATAGAGAGATGTGTGCTAACGGAGTGATTTGGTAGGAGAAGTCGGACGGATAAACGGACATATTGCTTTGCATCCCCTATAGTAGTAGGATCTAGGATGAGCATCAAAACTATATGTTTTAAATACTTTTCATTAGCACAATTTTACATTCCATAGGGCTGGACCACACATGGACCTCATTTGGTTTTGTTTTCTGCATCTTCCTCTGTGACCTGCCACCTTCATGTCATCACTCACAGCATCCTTTTTTTTTTTTTTTTTTTTTTTTAAGATATTTTTTTGCGGCTTACGCCTTTTATTGATTTTTTAAGGGACAGAAAGTAGGCTGACAGGAAACGGGAGAGAGATGGGGGGATGACATGCGGTAAAGGCCGTGTCGGGTCCGGGAGTCGAACCCGCGGCACACCGCGACTGGATCACCAGTCCGGTGCCCAGACCGTTACGCTACGGCCTGGGCCACTCACAGCATCCTTAAACCTCGTCTTTGGCCATCCTCTTACCTGGCAGCTACATCTTTAGCATCCTTCTCCCAATGTACCCTCATCCCTCCTTTTCACATGTCTAAACCATCTCAACCTCACCTCTCTTGCTTTATCCCCAAACCTTCTAACCTGGGCTGATCCTCTAATTCAGTAATTTCTGATAATGTCCTTCCTTTTCACTCCTAATGAGAACCATAGCATCCTTAATTCTGCCACCTCCAGCTGTGCCTCCTTTTCATCAGTGCCACCGTTTCCAACCGTACGGCATGGCTGGTCTCACTACCATCGTATACATCTTCCCTCTCACTGGTAGCCTTCTGTCACAAATAACTCCTGACACATAATATGTCCCATATTCTCAATACATTGGCTTCCCTTGCTAGAACATTTCCATCTCTATACTCACCTTAACCTGTTACACTACTGTCTACTGTCTGGTCAATTGGTACAAATAATTTTCTCCCTCCCTCACCATCTCGTGTCATTAATATCCTCCACTATAAGGCCTTGTATGCTGACCTGGGTTATTTTAAACTGTCCTTTTAAAAAAAAATGTTTAGTCGTTTTTATGTATGTGTATTATGGAGCATCTACGTTTTTCACAATGCATGTACCGGTACTTATACAGCTGTGTGACAATAAACATCTTGAATCTTGATAAATCAATCAATTAATCAATCAATCAATCAATCAATCAATAAACCAATCAATCAATCAATCAAATACTGCTTCTGGAATGATTTGATTAATGGCTGAGAAGATAACGGATAGTGTCAGGGCCTTACCATTTTGATGTGATATTTGTCCACGTAGAACCTCTCATCCTGCGTGAGCGACACGTTGAATGGAAGACTGCCTGCACATGATGAGGAGGAGGAGGAGGAGGAGGAGGAGGAGGAGGAGGAGGAGGAGGAGAAGGAGAAGGAGAAGGAGAAGGAGAAGGAGAAGGAGAAGGAGAAGGAGAAGAAGAAGAAGAAGAAGAAGAAGAAGAAGAAGAAGAAGAAGAAGAAGAAGAAGAAGAAGAAGAAGAAGAAGAAGAAGAAGAAGAAGAAGAAGAAGAAGAAGAAGAAGAAGAAGAAGAAGAAGAAGAAGAAGAAGAAGAAGAAATAACATCAGATGTTATTGTTTTTGGAGCATCAATGCATCACACAGAGAAGACAACTGCAGCACCAGCTGAAGACATTTATCTTGCTAACTGTATATTGCCATCTGGTGGCGACTATCCTAAAGGACTGATTGGCACCAAACTGGTGCACACTGCCAGGGAGGCTTTTTTTTGTGCTAATGTTTAAGTTAATTAAACTAAATTAAAGTATAATACAGGGTTAAGTACTTAGGAACAACACATGGAAATACATCAATACATAGAAATAGTCATCAAGGATCATATAAGCATGCTATAAGAACCTAACAGTAGAATATCTGTGGATATTCTACAGATATTCTAGAACAGTGGTTCCCACACTTTTTAGCCCGTGAGCCAAAAGACAAATTAGACATTCCTCTGGGACTCAAATTGTTGAAAATAGAAGATCTACGAGCTCTCAGCGCGGTGCGAAGCTTGTAGATCGGCTATTTTCACTACTTCTTAAATATTTGTTTTTGAATTTATGGTATTTCTTAGATTTTTATTTTATTTGTCCAAGAAATTACTTTGCTATTGATTCGTGAAAACTGTAGTTTTTTTTTTCTTTTTGGGAATGTTTTTTTTTTAAATTATAACAATAAAGAAACCAAAATGTAGGAAACAAAAGAATGTAGGGACCCATAACAATGTGTCCGCGACACCATGCACTGTTTGGGAACGTGGGTTCTTAGAAGATCTGTACAGTGACACTATGAAACAACGAAGAAAACAAAAAAAGGCTCCGCGTCGTGTTCTCACTCTGGTAAAAGGCCACGGTGGCCAGCAGCAGTTTGGTCTGGGGGTCGAGTGGGGTCTGCACCATCTCCTTGACGCCGTCGGCCGTCTGGCCCCGGGCCCAGCTGTTGACGGTGCTGCCGGCGTCAGGAGAGCTGTAGGTCAGGGTCTGGGCGGTGCCGCCGTAGGGGCCCCTCACCGCGTCCTGATAGGCAGGGGACACCGCCGAGGGCTGGGACGGAAGCACCGCCACGCCCTGTCTGAGAGGGAACGCCCCGGCGCCGGACACCACGTCTCTCAGGCTCTGGAACAGCGCTGCAACGCACGCACGCCCAGACACACACACACACACACACACACACACACACACACACACACACACACACACACACACACACACAGCGTATTTAGATTAATTCTCATCAGCTAATATGCATACATATTAATTATTAAGGGTTCAAGCACCAGTAGTCAACCAGTAGTAGCCAACATTGCAGCTGTACGAAAAGCTTAGACATGTTATGAGCTAATTCCTGTCAAGAAATACTTTGCAAGTGTTGACTGTTGAAGTGCTCGTTGAAGATCACAGAATGGCCGATGCGTACCACCTGTTTTGATTTGCACATAATGGAGGAGGCAGCAGAAGGTTGCTTTACTGATAAGAAGCGCTTCCAAACTCTGACACTTAGAAAAGAATCATCTGCAAGGAATTCCAGTTCAGTTTCTTGCCCAAGCCCACTTCGACATGTAGGAGACGGGATTCGAACCGCTGACCCAAGGATCATTGGACGAGCTGTCGACGAGTCCTGAGCCACAGCCTCCCTTATGCATCATTTACACTAATCCACATTGAAAAGGTATCATATATTTAATATTGTTTTATAATATTTTGTTAACATCAGATTGAACAGTTGCAGTCACAGTGAAAAACAAAAGAGGCTGACAAGTATATCCTAAAGTAGGCCTACAGGTGAAAACAGCTTGCGCTTATGTGTGTTTTTGTTGCTTAGTCTGCCTTTGTTGCCTGTCTAAACTGCAGTAAAGTGTACATGTGGCAGTGGCTCACACAACCTGCAGCCTGATGGCCTAAAAGTCTAATATCTCCCCCCAAGCTAGAAGGAGTTCCCTCTGGCCTAGTGTTTAAGATGTTGGCTTTCCACACGGGAGACCAGGGTTCAAATCCAGGTTTGGCCAAAAATCCCTGTGTGAGGTCAAAAGGTGGGTTGGCACAACCTTAGCCTGATGGCCTGTAAGTCTAGAGGGACCTCTAGGCCCTTGTTTTTTGGAGATTTGGAGGCCCCCTAGTAGCCAGACAACTATTCCACAATCTCCGAATGCTATATGAAGTCTGGAAGTCTGGCACTACACATCCCAAAATCCGAGTATGGAAGCTGCTGGAAAACTTGGGGGCAGAGCATTCACACATTGGGCCCCCTGTCTCTGGAATGCTCTTCCACAAACAGTAAGAGATGCCAACTCACTAGACATTTTTAAATCTAGACTTAAAACCCATCTTTTTTTCCCTGCACTATGGTTCCCCCTAGTTTCACTGAAATAACTATATTCACCGTGCTCTGCCCAGTGAGCACCTATGCTATTTTAATGGATTTTCTGAACACATTTTTAACTATCTTTAACTATCTGTTGTGTCCTAACGTATGGTACTTATGTCATCCATGTGTATTGACACATCGTATTATGCTTGTTATTGCTTTTTTCTTTTTATCAATAAAAATAAACTGAAACTGAAACTGATTTCCGACCTGTTCACGAAAATATATTTAAAATATATTATTATTATTTATTTATTTCCATTCCTGCTAAGCAGCAAGCTATTATGCTTAATGGTTTCAATTTATATTAGGATAGATTTGCACGACTGTAAAGACGAAATGGACACTTCCGCTTTGTATTTTACTCATGATCAGAGCTTCTGTGCTCCAGACTGAATGACATGACGGAAGCATTTGAAAATTTGCGAGAGGCAACAGTCTAACCCTCTAGTAACACTGAGGACCCCCTAGGGGTCCAGGACCTGGACCTGAACCTCTATGGTTTCCATGGTTACCTGGTGCGTTCTGTGCGTCCGACCCCGCGAGTCCGAGCCCCTGCAGCAGTTCCTGTTTGGTGGAGCCGTCGGAGCCGGCCACTAGCGCCGCTATACCAGACGACACCACCAGAGGGCATAGGAGCACGTTGTCGTCAGTCTGGCTGGACACAGAGCGATACAGGCGAGCTGCAAAGTCCCCCAGGCCGGCGGTCAACCCCTGGAGCGCGGCCCCGTCCGGGGCCTGGGAGGACGACGCACTGACGAAGAGGAGGAGGAGGGGGAGGGAGAAGGTGGCACGCCCCATCATGACTCCACAGCTTTCTGGTAAAAAGAACGTACATGATGTAGTCAGTGTTTCTCAACCAGGGAAGATTTGTCAACATTTGCCAACAATAGCAGATTTACAAGATCTGCAACAGTTATTGTATTACATGATGTGATGTTAGAGTCATCAATGGGATTTTTATTTTGTTTTAATGGGATAATTTAATCTACATGACGCAGGGGTCAGGGGTGTGGTTTTGAAGACAGTCAGGACTTCCGTTGTCAGCGCAGGCAGACCTTCGCGCACAGCCGCGTCAGAAGAACCAGACGCCCTTCTTCTTCGTGGGGTTTTTAGACAGCTGGTGGATGGAAAAGAAGCTCCACCTCCGCGGACTAAATTTGGAATATCTTTTGAAAGGTTTTACAGTAGCAAGAAAAATTGTGTATGGGGGTCCCTTGCACAAAATCTTTCCAGATAAGGGTCTAATAATTAGTACAAAATTAATCTGGGGTTCCTTGACACGAAGATGTCTGAGAACCACTGGAGATGTGAAATTATTGGAATATGTGAAAAATATAAGGCTGTAGACTAGGCTACTGTGCATATCTTAATGAGCATGCCATGCACTATAAATACAAAAAACATCCCTTATATAAAGACACGCAGGGTGCTACTTAACAGTTAATTGAACTAAACTATTTTTATTGATTATAAAATGTGTTCCATTTTCAGAAATAAGATCACAACGCATCGTTCTGCTATGACTACACTATAGCCTATAGCCCTGAAACATATCAGGTCATAATCATGACAGTCATGACGCGATTTCACCCTGTTTTCAGCGCCTTGCTGCGTTTACAAAGGAAACGTGTATAAACGTCCAGATTTCAAATATAAAGTATTCGCCCCACGGGCCACGGATGTTAGAATTCTGAACGGGTAGGTATTAGCACCCGTGCATTCCGTGTTGTTCAATAAAATGCATTTTTATCCGACCGCCGTCCAGTTTCTCCGTTTCGCCATATGCTTTCTAGGCTACTACGCTCCGCTATCGGTCGGGGGATGTATTGCACTCTGATAAATTACAACTTTTTGAGAAAATGACCACCGATCGAATTAAAATGTTGTTTTATTGAAGAATATCAAATGCACGGGTGCCAATACCTTCCCGTGCAACATTCTAACATCCGTTGCCCGCGGAGGTGTGCACTTTAGATTTTAAATCTGACCGTTTATGTACACGAATACCTTTGTAAATGTAGCGCTCAAAACAGTGGTGAAGTTCCGCCGTGAAGGACGAGCGTCATGCCCAAACAGGGATGCCATAGTTGAAAGAAAGGCGCTGACGCCGAACAGTTGTTCTTTTTTTACCATCTGTTTCTATAGCTAGCTAGCCTAAATTAATCAATACATTCCCATTTACAACAAATATTGTCAAACATACCGTGAAATAATTTGCTCCGCAGCCTTTAATACTCTATAGGCCTATAGCCTACATGTAAAATAAATAAATAATACATAAAACTGGCTGCGTCACTTCACCCGAAACATATAGCACCATATAAATAAATAAACAGCTGAATAATTGACGCATGGGTTTGCCAGTAAAAACACTGTAGGCCTAAGCCCCAGCCTGCATCAAGAAGACTATATCGATGTATTTGATCGTTTTTTTTTTTTTTTTTTTACATTTTTGCATGTCATATATAGGCCTAGGAAATCAAAAGTCAGACTCTATAAAATACTAGGCTACTAATACTAGGCTAGCCTACATCTAGCCCATAGTCTAATTGGTCATTGGTCCAAGCCCAAGGCTACTATAATAAATGGACGTGTTTGTTAGGCTATAAGAAACAAATAATCATGCGTCTCACAGGGCCTGATTATTGGTTTGATCACGAAACCAAATCAATGACGGAATAAATGTCTATCTTCCATCCCCTATAACACACTCACTAGGCTACGACTAGTGTACAAAGAAGCGATCATCGGTAATTGTAAAATGTAACATGTTAATGCAACATAAGACTCATAGAGTGCCTTACAGTGTTGATGTTCCCGTCGTTCTGTGTCTTGTTGCAGCTGCTGCTTCTGTTTAGTGTTTACTGCGATGATCGCACTGGAATAACGGTGCTATAGTCTGTTATGTGGATATAGTCAGCAACAGCATCAAGGCAAGCCTGTGTTCTGTGAGCAACAACAATGGCACTGTCTAGTGAGCTAATCTAGTGAGCTTATTTAAGGCTTCCGGTGGACGATCTCTTCAAAATAAGAGTACCCTCTAGAGTATTGAAAAAAAGTTTAATTTGCACATTAAAACTACAAATTAAGCATTTAAATGATGCTATATGATGCTATAAGACACACATTATGTTTCTGTGTAGAAAAAAGTAATTAAATCATTATAATAATAATAATAAAGTTATCTAAATGGATAAATGCTATTCACGGATGCATGGACTTTATAAAGTGGACACTGGACAAAAGACGGCTCCGCGAGGCAACTATCTGGACATACCCACGCGTTCGGGGAGATGTCCTCTACCACACCCCACTCTCCGCTAAGCGGGAGAGGTGTAAAATTCACAGCAGCAGACCTTCTACTGTGGTCAATGCTCAAAAAAGTACCGTTTCCGGACCCAGAATGGACACTGGACAAAGAGGCCTCCGCGAGGCAACTATCTGGACATACCCACGCGTTCGGGGAGATGTCCTCTACCACACCCCACTCTCCGCTAAGCGGGAGAGGTGTAAAATTCACAGCAGCAGACCTTCTACTGTGGTCAATGCTGAAAAAAGTACCGTTTCCGGACCCAGAATGGACACTGGACAAAGAGGCCTCGAATCCATACTGTATAATCCGTTTTGTTAATCACTACTTTTCTACCGCTGTCGTTAGAAAATCAAGCAAGCCATGTCTGACAATCATTGCCTAAATGCCTAAATTGTAAATTGTAAATTGTATTGGCGCCTGCCGTCATACTTCATGTGAGATGACCTTTAAAATACATCTCTATTCATTCATCTCTATTCATTCAATCATTTGTCATATAGGCGCTATGGCCAAAACTGGACACTTTTGGGCAGACTTGATTTATGACAATGTTGTAATTAAAGCAAATGACACAATGATAGAAATCTTACCAGCAGCAAATGCTGTGCGAGAGTCAAAAGTAAATGGGTGCTTATATTTCTATGTGAAATGTGGTGATGCTGGCATCACAATAGACAAGGATAATAATAGAACAATAACGGAGGACAATTTGGAAAAAGATGATGATGATGTGGTTTTATGCAATGAAAGTCTAAATGACAATATGTGTGAAGCCATACCATTACCAATTCTAACATTTCTACAACAGACATCTGCTTTCAAAAAATGTCACACACGGCTTGAAGAATCAGCAGCGCAGGACTCAACATTTAGACGGAAACTTGAGAAATTCAATCTAGCCGACACAGTGTCATTAGTGTCTCAGAAATGTTCTAGGACAGACGTATGCACCATATTAAACAGTTTAGTAGAATACACACTTCGGTCTCCTTTCCTTGGAGATGACCTGCTTTGCCTGAAAAGTCTTAGTCTGTATAGTTGTACTCAATGTGGTGACAAGGCCTTACCATCTACAAAGAACATGTCACAATTTATAGTGCAGCCACTTGACGTGTCACAAAAAGGCATCTTAGAAACTATTGTACAAATATTACCTGCTCAATCTGAACAATGTGAAACATGTCAGCAGGAAAAGAGCTTATCAACATATGAAGTAATTAAAGGTATATTCTGTGATTTCTCTCAAAAAACCGTAGGTTTCGTTTTTGGCTGTGGGACCCAGCCTTTCGTCCAATCAGGATAGAGAGTCAAAAACGAAACCTAAGGTTTGTTGACCCCCAGGGGTTAACTGGGGACAGGGAGGAACTCCTTATATGGCCAGCACACTCTATAGTAGGGAGGATTATCACAACAAAACAAAAAAATAAGTGATATTTGAATTAAGTGAAATCACTGAATATACCTTTAACAGCCCACAGACCTTACTTCTCCTGTTAAGAGCTGGCACAAAAATTCAAAACACGTTCAATTTATCCTGTCTGTACCACCAAAATGAGTATGCTTTGACCAGTATGTGTGTATTTTACGACAGGCCACCATATGTGTCATTGTACATCCGTAAAGATCATAAATGGCACAAATGGCACAGAAACTGCCCTGCTGGCAGTCACAGAAGCACTACATGCTGCCCAAGCTGCTTCCCACTCTGCAGTACTGATTCTCCTAGACCTATCAGCAGCATTTGACACAGTGAACCACCAGCTGCTCCTAGACACCCTAGCGGAGCTAGGCATCGGTGGAACGGCACTAAAGTGGTTCTCCTCCTACCTCACCGACCGGACCTACCAGGTTTCCTGGAAAGGTCTGTTATCATCCCCCCGAACCCTCCAAACTGGGGTCCCACAGGGATCTGTACTTGGTCCCCTCCTTTTCTCACTGTACACTAAATCCCTTGGCACTATCATCTCTGCCCACAATATATCCTATCACTGCTACGCCGATGACACACAACTGTTCCTATCCTTCCCCCCCTCTACCACTCAGGTGGAAGAGCGCATCACTGCATGCCTGGCTGACATCTCACAGTGGATGTCCTCCAACCATCTCAAGCTGAACCCAGACAAGACTGAGCTTCTCTTCTTCCCAGCTAAGTCCTGCCCTATGCGGGAGCTAACTATTTCCGTAGACAACGCCCTGGTAACGTCTGTCCCAACAGCCAGGAATCTTGGTGTTGTCCTGGACAGTCAGCTCTCGTTCAAACCTCACATCACAGCTGTCACTCGATCCTGTAGGTTCACACTCTATAACATACGACGAATTAGACCGTTCCTCACCCAGGAATCAGCCCAGCTCCTAATCCAGACAACAGTCTTATCAAAACTCGACTACTGTAACTCCCTCCTTACTGGCCTACCAGCATGTGCACTTAAGCCTCTCCAGCTGATCCAAAATGCAGCAGCTCGCTTGGTCTTCAACCAGCCAAAATTCTCACATGTCTCCCCCCTGCTCCGCTCCCTCCACTGGCTCCCGGTCGCTGCCCGCACAGAATACAAAACTCTGATGCTGGCATTCAAAGCAACCAAAGGTATGGCTCCCCCATATCTTACAAGTATGATTGAACCCTACAAACCCTCCCGCGCACTCAGATCAGCCAACGCAGGGAAGCTGGAAGTACCCTCACTAAAAACGCCGGGACAACGCTCCACACGTCCCAAACTCTTCTCCCTTCTGGCTCCAAAACTGTGGAATGCACTTCCCATTGCAGTCAGAACTGCAGCATCACTCCCAATCTTCCGCCGTAGCCTGAAAACCCACCTTTTCAGACTCCATCATGGCCCTTAGCACTTACCCTAAACCCTTAGATAGCATTTCTGTTGGATTATATAGCATTTGATACAGACTTATAGCATGTTATGTAGACAGCACTGTAATTGTATTGTATGTAGTCATAGCACGCCATAGTACACATATATAGCATAGTAGTAAAGATGTATAGTTTATATGTATAGTGTATGTATAGTTTCACTATATAAATATTCCACTGTTACTTTCTTAGCTTACGCATGTTTCATGATAAATGCTTTTTATGTGATGTATTCCCATGCTTTGTTCTTGCTTAAATGTAAGTCGCTCTGGATTAAGAGCGTCTGCTAAATGCCTAAATTGTAAATTGTAAATTGCATATCTGGACAAATGAATCGAATGACACAGCAGGCTATACCTTTGAGCTGATGCAAATAGAATCCGCGGAGCCGTCTTTTGTCCAGTGTCCATTCTGGGTCCGGAAACGGTACTTTTTTGAGCATTGACCACAGTAGAAGGTCTGCTGCTGTGAATTTTACACCTCTCCCGCTTAGCGGAGAGTGGGGTGTGGTAGAGGACATCTCCCCGAACGCGTGGGTATGTCCAGATAGTTGCCTCGCGGAGCCGTCTTTTGTCCAGTGTCCATTCTGGGTCCGGAAACGGTACTTTTTTGAGCATTGACCACAGTAGAAGGTCTGCTGCTGTGAATTTTACACCTCTCCCGCTTAGCGGAGAGTGGGGTGTGGTAGAGGACATCTCCCCGAACGCGTGGGTATGTCCAGATAGTTGCCTCGCGGAGCCGTCTTTTGTCCAGTGTCCACTTTATAAAGTCCATGCACTCATATTTAATTACTTATTTTTACACAGAAACATAATGTGTCTTTACAATAACTGTAATGTAATAATAATGCTAATAATGTAATGTAATAATTATTTAATTAACGAATTAAATAACCTTATTTTATTCTGAAGGCAACCGGATGTCTTAAATTAGCTAGGATTTCTGATAAGTAAATATGTATGAGAACTCACATAACATATGCCGTATTATTATAAGTAGTGCTGTTCAACGATCAAATATTTTAATCGTGATCAATGGCACAATTTATCTAGTTAATTGTGCGATTAATCGCAAACGTGATCTACCAGTAGATCACAAAGGCTGTGCAGGTAGATCAACATGACATGCCCTAAAAATATATCATTTAAATATAAGCTCAAACCCACAACGCAATACTTTGTTTTCAAGTATTGTATCACAAACGTCAGTAGCATTACAAAGTTATATGCAAGAAAACCCTACAATTCAAAATGTTCCCTCTGTATTTCCAATTCCAAGTGCATTATACTTATGTAATGCCATCGCAGCTATTCCAAAGCCACTCAGGGACATTGTTTAACTATTTTCAGTGGTAGATCTAGTTGAGTTGAGTTATTTTGAAAGTAGCTCTCAAGTCAAAAAAGTGTGGGCATCTCTGTTATAGAGGTAGGCTATATGTTTCAAGAGTGGAAAAAGTAGTTAGCTTTTAGAAAATGTATTTAATATTGGAAATAAACTATTATCCTCGCTTTTAATACCAAAAACCAAAAAATCTAACACGCTCACAGGCTTACATTCCATTTACAATTCCACGAATGAACAGTGAACACGGAGAGACTGCTTTCATCGTTTACGCTCTAGACAAATAGAAGGAAATCCAGGGCTCTCTTGAACTGGTCAATCTACCCGTATAGTCTCTATAGTCATTTTAAGGCATTACTCAAGGATGCAACAGCCCCAATGGATTAGCATTATGATGCTCAACTATATTTTACCTTATGTAAAATCGTGTTATTTGTTGTCGTTTCTTTTTCATATATGTGATTGTACTGTGAGGGCGTGCTCGCAAAAAAGAGCATATGCTCTCAATTGTTTCCCTGATAAAACAAAGGTCAATAAATAAATACAAATAAAAAACAGAAAATAAAGGCTGCAGGTCCCCAGCTAGCTGCGTCTGAGAGGCTAAATGTCATCAAATGGTGGTCTGTGGCTCAATGCAGTATTCAATCAATGAATTTGAGCAGCTGTGTGTCTAGCATTGTTCTAAGACAATAGCCACTTTCTGTCAGCTCTTTATCTGACCCAATCAATCAACATACTGTCATTTGACTGTCATGTGACATGCAATCAGTTGTGGAAAATATCTAAGCAACTGTGCTTAGAATACAGTATTTGAGTATATGCACTTAGCTACTTTACACCCCCCAACCCACCCCCCTTTCCCCTAACTGTATGTTTCTTTTCCCTTTTTACATCCTGTATGATTAATTCCTTTTAGAAGTGTACATTTGTACAGTACATCTCTAAATGTTTTCGTGAATTGAACAAGGTGGACCCTCTTGTAAACAAGTGTAATGCTTTATTGGGTCGTCCACTCACAGTTAACAGTCTTTGTATTGAGTTGTGCTTGAAATGTACTGTAATTCTGCAAACTGTTAATAAATATTTCAATCAATCAATCAAACAAACCACTGGTTATTTTGATAAAAAAGGGGGCTATAGATTACTTTCTACTTTTGTACTTAAAGTGCATTTTAATATCACTACTTTTGTACTTTAACTGAAATAAATTTACAATTCTAGACTTGAACTTGTCACAGAGTATTTCTACATTGCAGTATTGCAACAGGCCTTCTGCAGACTTCACGGCACATTCAGAATTGACACTTGAGCCTCCTCATCCACCTCTTCGATGTCTCCCTTTTGACTGATACCTACCCATTCAAACTCTAGACGGGCCTGCCCCAAAGTTATTAGTGCAGCCGCACCCGGTAGCCGGCGAAAACTAGAGTTCTCAACAGGCCCACCTGTCCATTCAGGGCCGGATTGAGCAATCAGGGGGCTCTAAGCAAAGGATTGTCAGGGGGCCCTTGCTGCGCGCGAAAGATTGGCCGTATGTGCTTTGCGCGCAAAACTGCATAGCAGACTACCAGGCAAAACGGCATAGCAGACAAATTACAGTGTGAGCTCCCGCACACCCAAACTGTACAATGCATATACTGAAAAAGCTGTGTAATAACTACACAGCGTTTACCTGGCACTAGAGTTGAGGAACTTGGACGGAGAGGGGGTGAGCTGGGAGTCGACATTTTCTGTTGACCGCAACAACGCATCTTAACATCCATGCCGGTAGTATATAATAGTTCGCTGGGAACTGTTGTAACCTGTGCTGCGGAGAAGAATAAATGGTCAAACTGACAGCTTGGAGTGGATCTGAATTCCTTTGCGAGCGGGTCATACAAGTGTATCTTATACTCTCATGCTTAGCTCCTTGGCTCACGGCTTTTGAACAGCCTAGCCGCAACATAGTCAACAGAAATCGTTTCCAATCGAAAGTGGATCCGTGGAAGAACATTGGATGATTCCTTGGATCGCGTTGGGACACTTTGTGACAACGGAGGACGACAGTTCATTCATAAATACAGCCTGTCGGCTAAATGACAGCAGCTCAACAGAAGCGGTAGGCCTTGATTGTAGTAAGTTGACGTTGACTTTGACTGTGTGTAAACTGTTGTTTTGGAACACAGTTTGCTTTGAAGTTACTGCCGCAGTGCCGCTTGTCCATTGGGGACGTGTTGTTGCTTGTGTGTTATTGTTGCTGCTTTGGGTGTTTATGAGGAAGTGGATTGGTTGTCATTCATTGTGCGCCGCTGAGCGCAGCGCTGGTGAAAAATGGAAACGCATGTTTCAAAGTCAATTTCAATTGACAACAATGGTTCAAATATGGATGATCAACCAAAAAGGGAAATCAAACTCACTGCAAAGGCACTGGCTAATAAAATTGAAACTATACAAAGGGAACGCAAAACAATGGTTCACAAAATGAAAGATGTGACAAATCAAATGAAGGGTCTCATGCAATGTGATGACAATGATAAGTGCAATCTCAACTTGAGAATTTAATGAAAATGGTTTATGAAGTCACTCTGTTACACCAATCTCTGATTCCTCTAATGCCTGAGGAGGAACATAACAGACAAAACTAGAACATTTGCAATTTAAAAGAATTGCAGTGTGGTTGCCGCAGTCACTTACATAGGCCCCTCCCACTAGCGTTGCTAGCCAATTACAATTTCAAGTCACACCTGTGATCATGTGTAAGTAATGAGGGGATTTATGCCCCCAAAAATCATGTTTTTGCTAGAAATGGTTAAAGTTGTCGCATTTGCGGCGCCCCCTATAGATGAAAATGGAATTGCTTTTGGCTTTTGGTTGATTAAACCACCCCGGACATGTAATTCAAATTTATGGCATTTTTTGTGATATAGGCCCCTCCTACTAACTTCGGACGACGATTAAGGCCGAATGATACGGACATTATTTTTTTTAAATTAATTAAACGCGGTCCAGAGATCATGTGTACCGATTTCTGTGAGATTCAGACAAAATCTGTAGGTTTAGAAAATAAAAGTGTGTTTTGAAGAAAATTTAAAATGGCGGAAAATCTATCCTGACGCAAATGGCCTATATGGGGAATAATTTAGATTTTACGACCTACATTCAAGAGTTATAAGCCAAAACGTAAAGTGGGCTGTTATAGCGCCACCATGAGGCCGACCGATAACATTAAGTTGATTAATTTTAGTAATTATTATCAACCTACCCTCCAAGTTCTGTAACTATAGTGCTTACAGTCTCAGAGGAAAAAATACTTTCCCATTCAAGTCAATGGGGAAATTTAATTCACTAATAAATTAATATCAATTAAACAATACAACATTTCTCTTAACAAAATACAAGCACATCCTTCCGGTCAATTTGAAAACCTTCGGAGGAGTAGTGCGTCAAACAAAAGACTAATCCAGTGGAAGTAAAAAAAAAAACATATAATAAAGTGTTGCAATTACTAGAGTCTGGTTGCCACACTAATAATACAAATATTTTAGGCCTATTTATTTTCTGAATGATTGCGACCGTTGTTTTCCTTTATGTTTTTTGCACTGGTATTTATCCATCCCATGCTATCATTTGTTTAATGCCTTAATTCTGCAGTGCTGCTATGACACCTGAATTCCCCATGGGCTTTTGTTTTTATGTAGGCCTACATTTAAAACCTTCTTTTCAGATAAACTCCTCCAGTTTGTTGTTAGGAGTTAGGACGTAGGCCTATTTCTGTTTATTTTAAATGTAATCATGTGAGGCTTCCAGCTTTCTCTTCAGATCATTGACAAGTTGATGTAATTGTAAGGTCACCCTCTCCAGTTTGATGGTGAATTCTGCCATCATGTGGCAAAATGAAGCAACTACAGTGTCATACAACGAGTTCACCTGAGCCTTATGCTGTATAGGCTTACACAAACTTTCACATCAGACTTTCAAATTTACATATTAACAAGTTAAGTATCTCCTAAGTGCCTACAATATTTACATGGGTATTGCATAATGAGACCTTTGCTAGTTTGCTACTGATAGGCAGTCTGAGCTCTTGAGTCACTGGTCAAATATCTCAGCTCTTCAGCCCCAATTTACCTCGATCTGTGCCCAAGTGCCTTTAATTGTGTTGTGTTAATTATTAATTAACAGAGCACAAACCCATTGCAGTTGTAACAATTATGGTATTTTGTCATTTAATCTCAAGGTTTGGATGGATGGACATTCACCATTACAAATGAGTCACAATTTAAACAATGTCAGACCTAATAATAATACAAACAACAAACACTGTTAATGACACGAAACATATTGTTCAAATTCTTCATTTATATGGATAGGGCCTACTTACATAATTTACATAGATAGGCCTACGGTACTTACTTACATATGAGACCTTTGCTAGTTTGATAGATGACATTGGCCTGACTCACACCTTCGCAACAGATTGATGTATAGCTGATGCATGATACTTATTGACTGATGCAAGCTCACAATGCATTTCCAATGGGTGTCACATGGTTTGACACAACATTTGTGTTGTATGAGGGGGTGGGGGGCAGTCGAAACACAGCTACAAATGTTGTGTCAAACCATGTGACTTCCATTGGAAATGCATTGGGGCAAGATGTAAACAAACCCTTTGCTTACATCTAGCATGCATCAATGTTGTATGCTAGATGTGAAGGAGTGAGTCAGGCCATTGGCTTCACTCACACCTTCGCATATAGGCTACATAAAAAATGTATGGAAGGTGTGTGTGTGTGTGTGTGTGTGTGTGTGTGTGTGTGTGTGTGTGTGTGTGTGTGTGTGTGTGTGTGTGTGTGTGTGTGTGTGTGTGTGTGTGTGTGCGTGTGCGTGCATGCGTGTGTGCATGCGTGTGTGCGTGCGTGTGCACGCGCACATTGCTGTAACTGTTCTTTTTTGGTTATTGTTAATTTGTGCTGTTTGTGTATTGGGCTGTTGTGGAAAGGAGTGTAAAAATAATCCAATATTTGTACTTTTTCTCAAGTCAATTTAGATTTCCGGACTTTCACTTGTAACAGAGTATTTCTATAATACTATAGTATTGATACTTTTACTTAAGTAAGAAATATGAGTTGTTTTGAATGTTTAACCAGACTAGACGACCCCAGCTTACCTCTGAGGATCAGGTCACCTCAGAGTGACATCAGAGTTGACACAACAGGTGGCAGCATGGCAGACAGGGAACTGAAGCACTTTCACATTCGTCAGAGCAGTGGTCCTCGACCGCTTTCATTTCAAGGACCCCTGAGTTTAACATGCATTACGCCACAACATGGTTCTCAAGGTGGGGTCCAGGGACCCCCAGGGGTCCTTGGGGGGCTTCCAGGGGGTCCGAGAGAGAGAGAGAGGGAGAGAGAGGGTTAGACATGTAGGCTGACAGGAGGGAGATTGGGGGGGGGGTGACATCTAGTAAAGGCCATCGGGATCGGGAGTCGAACCCATGGCACACTGCCAGACGGGATTACCAAACAAGGTGCCTGGACCGTTGAGCCCAGGCCCAAGCAAACCACTTTAACCACTATATACATGGGCTATTTGATAACAGAAGATCTACGGTCGCGCAAGTGCGTCCAACATGTTGTAAGCTTTAGATCTGCTTTTAAGACTGTCAAATGAGAATCATCAGTTTTAATTTTCACACTTGGGAGTGTAAACATAGAACCATTTGTTGACATTATAACACTCTCGGGTGGATGTCTTACCGGGTACTCCACTGGTCATCAAACTGTTGGCTCGGGATTGTGACAAAAACAAAACAAAAATCTCCACGTATTCAATTGACTTCATGGTGTGTGTAATTGATAGTTAAAGACTTTTTGTGAACTACTCTCCTTTAAGTTGGGGACCCCCTGGAAGACCCCCTGGAGGACCCCTGGGGGTCACCGGAGCCCGGGTTGAGAAGCAGTGCATTGGGGGGCAGACCTTGTCCTCGATCGCAATCTGTGTGAACTGCTGCCTGCCAGCGTGCATGTGAGTGGAACAGTGCACGTGAAGCAGCTCACTCACAGCACATAGTGGAGAGAGCAGTAGAATGTAGAGATGTAGAAGAAGTAGGCCTACTCACTTTTACTTAGCAGTATGTTGCTAGTGGACAGAAACCTCTTATCTACATACTTTTTGGTGGGTTTTTTTTGTGTAAATTAATGCCCTACTTCACATTACAACGTCACACAAAAGCATCAAAAAAGGATCAGATCTGCAAGCTCAAACCGTGGGAGCAAAGCGACGCGTTTTGAGCTTGTAGATCCGTTATTATGTTTGATGCTTTTGAATTTAAAAGTAACCGTTTTGGACATAATGACTGTTTCCAGTGGTGGAAGAAGTACTCAAAGGCTTAATTTAAGTAAAAGTATCAATACTGCAATGTAGATATACTATATCAAAATGTACTTAAAGTACCAAAAGTAAAAGTACTCATGTCTCATTTCAAGTTTTCAAATGTAGAAAAATCTTTTGAAAATAGCAGATCTACAAGTTTACCTAACTTTGCTACTATAGCCTACCTACGGGGAAACCATGAACATAATTATGTTACTTTTCTTTTACTCTTTGATTGCTCTTTCTTGCACTCTTTATTCTTTGTTTGCTGTGCTTGCTGTGTTTTTGTTGTTTTGAATGTTATGCTATCTATGCTGCTGCATTGTCTGATGGAAGCCAAACCAAAATGAGTTCTACTCTTATGTGCCTGTACAGTGTACACAATATGTAACAATAAAGTACAACCTTGAACCTTGAGCTTGTAGATCGGCTATTTTCAAATGGCCGAAATGTATATTAGGCTGAAATGGTTCATGTATGTTTTGTAATAATAACCCACAAATCCACTACAGTAGCAACTAAAGTTTTCAAATAACTGCAGTGGAGTAAAAAGAAATTGTAACAATTCAAATTGGAAGTAGAGTACTTGTGTACATGTATTTGGTTACTACAACCTTGGCATTTTATTTATTGATTTTTTAAAATAGCTACAAGTTCACACGTGGAGTGTTGATCACAGCAGATTCCAGTAGTAAAGTATACCTCCCCTGACTCCATGGGAAGCTCATCATATCACAGTCATCAGAATGTATACAGCAGCTCTGTGTGGATGGAGAGCAGACTGCTACACTGCTGCATCTACACCAAACACTAAAGGTAGGTTCATCACACTGGGAGCATATTATATACTACTAAAGCATGCTGTCGCTTTGTTTCATTCAGCAGTGGTGGCAAAATGTACTCATCATTGCTGTCGGGGCAGAAACCTCTGAACTCCATATTCTAACTTTTATTTCATTTTTTCGCTAATTAATTCCCTACTTGATCATACCACAGCATCACACAAAAGCATACAAAGTAGCAGATCCACAAGATCTGCTACGTTTGCTACTTTTGAAGTTGAAAAGTATGTTTTTGCAAACGTTATGCCCACCCAATCATGCCGGACAATCAGAATTTGCGTCCTCACCTTTGTCTTCAATGTTTGTGATTTCACACCTCTGTCTTCAATGTTTGTGATTTCACACCTCTGTCTTCAATGTTTGTGATTTCACACCTCTGTCTTCAATGTTTACACACTTGTGTCTTCAATGTTTACACACTTGTGTCTTCAATGTTTATGATTACACAATGTTTGTGTTTACACACTTTTGTCTTCAATGTTTGTGATTACACAATGTTTGTGTTTACACACCTTTGTCTTCAATGTTTGTGATTACACAAACACTCAAAGCTGGACATAGAAAACTTGAGTCATTAAAGGCCAAATCTTTACGAGTGTCTCCCCAGCTATATCTATGGTGTTGTGGTTGGGGTTGACAGTCACACGTGCACTCGACCAGATAAGCGCATGCAACGCTGAATCTTGGGTGATCAAGTGGATAACTAAGTATAATAATTAGTTATTAATTATACCCAACTTTTTTGCCCCAGGTGAGGGAAGTGATAATAGGGCCAAGAGAGTGATTAGCTATATTCTGATTGGTCAGCTTCTGTAATCATACATCTTGTGATTGGTCATCTGCTATTATACAATGGTGGACACATTATACATGGTTGGATGGTAGTTGACAATCATGGGCATGTGTCAATCACAGGACAGGAATATCTGATTATTTCTGTGTTGTCTTGTTATTCAACCTTATCAGCATGGCGATGGCCGGCCTTTCTGTACTAGGAGCCTCTGGTCCATCTTTGGGGTTTGAGGACTATTCTGTCTACACCAACCTGTCTGATGAGGAGCTGATCCAGATAGCCATCGAACGCAGCCTCTTCAGTGAAGACCACAATACAACTCCATCCACAGATACCAGACAAACTCCATATCTGCCTAATCCAGAAGTCAGACAGCCCAGCACCCCACATCTTCACAGTACCAGCACTCAACCAGGCAACCCACACCTTCAGGGCACCAGCACTCAACCGGGCACCCAACACGATACCAGCACCAACGCTGAGCCCAGACCACTAATAGATTACGTACATACCGCCCACTACAGTCCGCCCAATCCTCCGACCACAATGCGTGCTGACCGGTAGGTGCCTGATAAATTAATATGCACAGGGAGGGAGATGGTGTCAGAGCGTCTGAAGCTCCAAGTGGACTCAGGGGAGAGAGTGGCCAATGGAATGGCAGGACAAATATAATCTCACTTCAGTCATGCAAGTGTTAAAGATTGACATTTTGTAAGGGCCACTATTGACTCATTTTGCACCGTCCATTGTCGAGACCCATAAAATATGTAAGTTTACACCAGTGATGTATTGGTGCAAGCAGGAATACCCCTTACATTTCAGTGGGGTTTCGCAGTGGCCCAGTGCCTGGGTCCTAACCAAAATAAATAAACAAAATCTGAGAATCATAAGAGCTTCAGAGCAAGAGATCCATATAATCGTTCCATCATCGGCATTAAGAGGCAGTGTGATGGTAAAACATTACAGTGTATGCGGTGTATTGTTTTCTAGAGTGGAGGATCCTCTGTTGGAAGCGATAAAGACTGGTGACGCCGACAGAGTCAGAAAGCTAGTTAACGTCCCAGGATGCAACCTGGTGTCCAGTAAGCCTGGCTGGCTGGCAATCCACCAGGCAGCCGCCTATGGCCAGGAGGCCTGTCTCAGAGTGCTCCTGGCAGGTAACCTGTTTTGATTTTATCCTGACAGACGTGGTTCTACAGTATCTACTGCATTATCTTATATTAACGCGCGGCTGTGGCAGGAGGTAGAGCAAGTCCGGTCATCCAATGATCCCTGGTCGACGGTTTGAATCCCGGCTCCTCCTGTCCACATGTCGAAGTGTCCTTGGGCAAGACACTGAAACACGACATTGCCTCCAAAGACTTGGTCGGTGTTTGCTTGCCACCATTGGTGTGTGAATGTGGGAATTAAGTGAGGGAAGTGAGGACCACCTCCCAACGTATGAATGAATGAACCACTGTAAAGCCAAAGCTTTGAGCACTTGGAAAAGCACTATGAAAATTTGATTCATTATCTCCTCTCTGTTTGTATGTCTTGTTTCCTCCAGCCCAGCCTGGTACGTTGAACGAGAAAGCATCAAAGAAACAGACGGCGTTGATGTTAGCGGTCAACGATGATCACGCAAGCTGTGTCCGTCTGCTGCTGGAGAGTGGAGCTGATCCTGAAATTGTGAATGAGGATAAAGATACTCCTCTCTATAGAGGTAAAACGCCAGAATTTGTTAGTCATTGATAATGCAGAAATTAGCAGTGTTATGTCTATTCAGTGGTTCCCAACCCTGTTGGTTTTTCTCTCCTATCGGGACTACACTACTGGTATGCAGAAACCAGTTGTGTATAACTGAACTGTAAATAACAAGTAAATGAACAAGCTACGTGCTCAACTAAAAATAAAAGTATAATTCTTGAAGACGATTAGATAGTATTGACTTCTGAGTAACGTTTTGTCTCGGAAGAAGGCAGTCGATCTTTTCAAAACATTAGCCTCGGCAACGTCTGCATGTGACGCCCTGCAGGATTCGGACTTGTTTCTCCGTTGTGGAAAGCCAACATCCACTAGCCTAAAGGGGAATTATCCTTTGGATGGGGAGATATATGGCTTTTGGTCACCATAGGTATGAGGCTCTGAGCCACTACTTCTATAAGAAAGTATAGCAGAGAAGAAAATACCAACATAGACTAATAATCTAATCACAGACAAACTGTACATCCCGATTCAACAGCAGTGTTGTTTTTGGCAGAACATTTCTATTTTAGTTTTAGTCCTATAGTCTCTTGAATAGTTTTCATTTAGTTTTGGTAATCTTTTTTCACCTGGAATGTTTTAGCGTTTAGTCGAATAAAATGTATTTTGGCGGACCTTGATGCCATCGTAATGGCTGTTTTTACACTATTTTCACCAGGCAAACAAGTGTAAAATGACTTATACTGGATCTCTTGTCCCTTCCTGACATTTTAGTCTAGTTTTAATTTTTTGACGAAATTGTCAGTATATTCAGTCTTAGTTTTAGTCATCGTAGCTTAGTTTTCATTTAGTTTCCATTATAGTTTTCCTCGTGAAAAAAGGTAGTCGACGAACATTTTTCGTCTTAGTTTTAGTCGACGAAATCAACACTGTTCAAGAGAAGCTATTGTATACGTTTAACCAAACAGTGTGTGTTCTCCCCAGCATGTGAGAAGAACAACACGGAGATCGTGGCTATTTTGTTAAGCCACGGCGCAGCAGTCAACACCCCATGTATCAATGCACATAGAGCACTGCATGTAGCTGTTTTACAGAACAACGTGGAGATCTGTGAGATGTTGGTCGACGCCGGAGCCAAAATCAGTGTGACCAGCAACTTTGGAATGACTCCTCTGTCCAATGCTGCTCTGAGTGGAAGTATTGATACGCTACGCTTCCTTCTCAAACACGGTAGGTATACATGACACACCCTAGTTCTGCTGGTTTTATATCCTACTAGGATCTACAGTGTGGTTCTTAACGTATCTTCCTCAGAGGTTTTGTTGGTACCTTTGCCTGAAAGGTACTTGTATAGTACTCCTGGTTTTATATCATACTATAGGACCAGGGGTCGTATCATATAGGTTGTTGGTCAGAGGGGCAGACAGGCAGACCGACAGACTGACTATATTCTATTTTGTGTCCAGGTGCTGATATTAACGGTGCTGCAGCTGACGGTGCAACGCCGCTCTATGAAGCGTGCAAGAATGGTCATGTGTCCACCGTGGAGGTGCTCCTGTCTCTCAAAGCAGACGTCAACAGATCCACCAAGTCTGGTCTTCTGCCCATCCATGTGGCTGTGCAGAATTCTCACTCATGGTCAGAACACTTTTCTGGTTACAATCAATCCTTATATGTGTTCCCCAGGTTCTATGTTCCCCGGGTTGTTGTAAGCGGGGAACAAAAAACCTTTTTTGCGTGGTGGGATAACATCAAACCTGGGGAACATATAGGTACAGCCCCCAATCAATCACTTACCTTCTGCTATGAAGTTGATTTACAGTAATGAAAAACACTTGTTCCTGTGGTTTTAATGTCTACTTAACGTTCCTTCAGTATCGTGACCCTGCTGATTCCCGTCACCTGCCGGAACAGAATCATGAGAAGTGGCATCAGTCCGCTGCACATCGCCGCAGAGTACAACCGCAATAACATCATGGAACTTCTCCTGGAGGCGGGATTCGACCCCGACTTCCAGCTTTCTATGAAGCGACGTAAGATGTACGAGGACAACCGCAGCACTGCACTCTACTTCTCCTTCTACAACAGCAACCTTGAGGCCACTGAGATGCTGCTGGAGGCTGGAGCCAACCCCAACCTGGACCTGTTCAACCCCCTGCTGGCCTCCGCCAGTAGAGGTTCTATGGAGATGGCGTCCCTCCTCCTGAAGTACGGAGCTGACGTGAATGCCTACATGTCCACCCAGCCCTCTGCGTTTTCCTCTGCTGTGCTCCTTAGCATGGACCACCTCCCCATGCTCAAACTGCTGCTGGACCACGGCTGCAACGCTCGCTCCTGTTTCACCTGCGTTTACGGCAGCAAGCCTCATCCCACACAAACACACAGTGAAGAGCGGAGGAACTGGAACCGTGATTCTCCATGGAGCCGTCTCCAGGTGAGACCACTGTTATGTCTCTAGTTTTTTGGCCCAACCATGATTACCTCAGTTTTGTCATTGTTCAACTTCGTCATTGAAAATCTTCCACATCCAAGATTTTATGGCAGAGACAATCTGTTAGTGGGGTGAGACTGGGTTTAATGGGCCAATGGATACATTTGAGGATCATCGGCATAGAAATGAAAAGAGATGTTGAAAGAGTAACGGACCAAGAGTCCATTACTCTTTAAACAGTGAAAGTTCTGTCACTTAAATATGACTTAAACCACTTAAGTGCTGGGCCAGTCACACTCACCCAATTTTCCAGACGATCAATTAAAAAATTGTGGTCAATTGTGTCAAATGCGGCCGAAAGATCTAACAGCACCAACACTTTTTGTCCAAAAACTTGCTCTCTAGGGGGCCTGAAAAATAATGTGTTTTGCTGTCCCCCCCTCTATCTGAAACGTTTTCTAAATAAGTCATCGTCATGAATCCCTGACGTTAATTTGCGGCTTCGTATTTTTTTTATTTTTGCTCTAAATAGACCACTCTCTCAAGTTATTCACACCTCCAGACCACCTGGAGACGATGCATGCGATCAAATTTGCATTTCACTGTCAGCTCGGAACCAGGCAAATTGATTTCTACCCTATAAATAAAGATGACAACTGTAAATAATAACTATGTTGTGTCAGTTAAAAGATTTAAAAAAACATTGCTGTCCATCTTTTGTAAACTTTGTGCGGGCAGCGGACAACAACTTGCTTGCTTTCAACAAAAAGGCCTCTCTCGGTAAAATCCTCAAGGTTCATGACTCCAAGTAATAGTTTGTGACTTATGAGGAAGTGCCTTTTAGAACAGGTCTAATTTAGGTCTGTTTGTGTTAGTGTAGGCTGTAGGGTCACATGCAAGTGTTAAAGAGCTTGCACAGTGCTCCGGATTTTCACACCTGAGTTGCAGGGGGGAGAGAATACAGTGTGGACGAGTGTCATCACCATAACAGTGATAAGACTGTTCTTTCTACTGAATTGTCCCTAGTAAATAGCGGTCCATTATTTATATCAATGAACAGAAGAAACTTCTTGTTTACAGAACATATATCCAATACAAACGTCGGAAAGGAATGGTTGTCTCTGGATACATTCTTCTGACGTTTAAAGAGAGACATAGTTTATTTTTTTGGTCTGGTATCAACATCTCGTCAAACGTTAGTTGTGACTCAGCTTGCTTTTCTATCCTGTATAGTTCTGCGACGCTGTTTCCAAGCCGTCCATCAGTCACTTGGTGGGACCTCTCATTTCTCTGCTGTTAAATTACGTCAGCCACGTCAGGCTGTGTTCCAGACTGATGGAACATCTGGTCTCTTCTCCACTCTGGACCGAAATCAAGATCAAAGCAGGTACGTTTATTATTTGGTCTCCAATGAAACATCTGGTCCACGTGGTGCTGGAGATGGTTGGTGCTGGAGATGGTCTTGGTCATGTGTATGTGTGTGTGTGTGTGTGTGTGTGTGTGTGTGTGTGTGTGTGTGTGTGTGTGTGTGTGTGTGTGTGTGTGTGTGTGTGTGTGCCTGCGTCCGTGCATGCGTTACAGTGCCTCCTCATCCTCTCATGCAGCTGTGCAGACTGAGGATCAGACATCTGGTTGGTGCTGGCAGGTTAAAGCTCCTCAGGGATTTAGATCTTCCTTTCCGACTCATCAAGTTTCTCTGCTATGAAGTGGACTGTTCACTGGACCTGGACACTTAACAGACAAATGGATTAAACCACTGGTCACTCAAAGATCTCTGCCTACTGGAACGTCTGGGGAAATCAAAATGTGATGTATGTACTGTATGTATCATGTGATATGATCTGATGAAGAACCACATCAGGATCAATACGTTGTCAGCTAAATAAAGATGTTTTTGTATAGCGGATTTGAGTGTTAGCAACCCACATTAAACATTACGTTACTTATCAAGCTCATTTAATGGAGCCAGTATGCTCTACTGGAGCAGAGACGTTTTGTTGGTCGCATTGTCTGACTACTACTAACCCTAACCCTAAATGTTATGTAACCCTAGTCTAGGAAAATTGGCCTCAGATCCTGTGCAGCAGGGGCGTGGCCCAGTGCGTTGCGTTTCAAATGAAATGCGAATCAAAAGACAGGGGCGGGTTCCACATGGAGTGGGCGCTACATCTAAATAAGACGGAAGGGAAACAATTGCTCCTTGAGCGGTGGTGGCCTACTACAATTACATTTGGAATTGGATTCCCTTCGGACTATTTTCATGGTATGCACAGTGCTTCAGACCGGAAAGGGGAGTGTCCGCTCAGATTCTGAGCGCAACGTACTTCCCTCACAGGGATACGGTCCTTTTTTCCCAGAAGTCTTTCTCGCCCGCCTAGTGGCGAAAAATAAAACTTCTGGGAACTCAGATTAATGTAACCCTAACTCTAACCCTAACCTCTGCAGTCTTAAAAGGTCACGTAAGTCAGTTTCACAATGTTTTCTAGTTTTCGGCAGCAGTAATTTAACTTCCGCATTTCCTAATTGCAGGCAGGAGACTCCAGTAGAGCCTACTTGCTCCATCGCATGGTCTTGATGATTAACCTATACTGGCGATTATGGGTTGATAGCATTCGAAGTGGGTCTTTTGTATTTGCTTTGGTGTGCGGGCTCTACCCTTTTTCAAACATTGATCTTTATTGTTAAAATGTATATTTAATAAACATATTTGTACATCTGTGAAAATAATGAAAAAATAATAAGTTAATCGTGGTCCTTTTATTTATTGTCTAATTACAGAGGAGTATAATTACTAACAGTTTTCCATAGAAATGGTCTGTTTTCCGTAATATGGTTGTATGGTGGGAAGAAAGAGAGTAATATGTAGCAGAGCTTCAACACCAATAACATTCTAATATGAGCATTGGAGCAACTTGGACGATCAGGCATGAAGGAAGCATGAGTTCAAGTCCGTTGCTCTCCCCATGTCCCCCATATATGGGGACTAGGTTGGCGGAGGGTGTGTAGATTATTGACACAGGGGTGAAAAATGGGTTACAAAATTGTGGGATAAAAAAAGAAAAAATATATAAACAGTATCCAACTATCCATACCGCAATGTAGATATAAGTAAGTAGCCTAGCTTGCTGAGCCATGGGGCAGGAGCCTATCTCCTGTTTCTGTAGCGTGAGGCAGCTTGATGTACAAGTACACCCCCTGGACATGACACTAGTATGTCGCAAAACGAACCCTTGATGCTGAGTGTCAAGCAGGGAGGCACTGGGTCCCATTTTTAGAGTCTTCGGTATGACCCCGACCTCCCAGTCTCAGGGCGGACACTCTAACCACAAGGTCACTGAGTTGGTATAGATATACTATATCAAAATGTATTTAAAGTACCAAAAGTAAAAGTACTCATGTCTCACTTCAAGTTTTCAAATGTATGAAAATAGCAGATCTGTGAAGCTGTTCACAAAAAGTTTACCTAACTTTGCTACTATAACTACGGGGAAACCATGAACATAATGATGTTACTTTTCTTTTACTCTTTGATTGCTCTTTCTTGCACTATTTATTATTTGTTTGCTGTGCTTGCTGTGTTTTTGTTGTTTTGAATGTTATGCTATCTATGCTGCTGCATTGTCTGATGGAAGCCAATCAAAAATTAGTTATACTCTTTATGTACCTGTACACAATAATATACAATAAAGTACAACTTTGAACCTTGAGCTTGTGCTATAGATCGGCCAAAATCGGCCAAAATGTATATTGGGCTGAAACGGTTCATGTATGTTTTGTAATAATAACCCACAAATCCACTACAGTAGCAACTCAAGTTTTCAAATAACTGCAGTGGAGTAAAAGTACAATATGTGTCTCTGAGATCTAGTGGAGTAGAATTAAAAGTAGTACAAATTAAAATTGGAAGTAGAGTAGGCTACTTAAGTACATTTATTTGGTTACTATAGGCCGATCCACCACTGGAGATTTCCAACCTTGGCATTTTATTTATTCATTTTTTAGTTCACACGCGGAGTGTTGATCACAGCAGATTTAAGTGCTGGCAGAGGTGTGTGTGTGTGTGTGTGTGTGTGTGTGTGTGTGTGTGTGTGTGTGTGTGTGTGTGTGTGCGTGCGTGCGTGCGTGCGTGCGTGCGTGCGTGCGTGCGTGCGTGCGTGTGTGTGTGTGTGCAGATTCCAGTAGTAAAGTATACCTCCCCTGACTCCATGGGAAGCTCATCATATCACAGTCATCAGAATGTATACAGCAGCTCTGTGTGGATGGAGAGCAGACTGCTACACTGCTGCATCTACACCAAACACTAAAGGTAGGTTCATCACACTGGGAGCACATTATATACTACTACTAAAGCATGCTGTCGCTTTGTTTCATTCACCAGCGGCGGTGAAATGTACTCTTTGAATCCTGAAAAGTATGGTTTTTTTGTTTGTTATTTTGTTAAAGCTCTATATTGTGATAGTAATGCTAGTGTTTGTTCAATAACAGTATTAAATAGCATACTGTGATGGCAATTATTGCTATACAGTGTTTGTTCAGTGACAGTGTGAAATAGCTCTACGTACATTGTGACAGCTAATCATTGCTATGGTGTTCAGTGACGGTATGCATATCTTGTACAGTCTAGGACAACACTGTCCTCAGAGGATTCTGTGGCACAGTAGCAGGCTATTGCATATATAGCAGGCTATGCTTTTCTTTTTGTATATAAAGAGTCTATACAAAGTGGTGGCATCCTACAGCTGTTCTCAGCCTCTGTTTGACACTTGGTTGCATAGAGATGTCGTAACAAACTTGGCTGTGGATGGTTTGGTAGAATATTTTATCTGAATGTAAAGACAATTATGCATATACTGTTTTTGTGATTTGAGTCATTGCAGATAATGCATAATTATTGTAGGCTTACATTTCTGATACTCCTTTTGGAGTGAGCATGTAAAAAAAACACAAAAATCCCATTGAAAAGCATACAGACCTATTTGATATTAAATTAAGTAAAAACCGACCACTTGGGGGCGAGCCCAAATCTTTTGTGGCATTTTTTGAAAACATGCCCACCAAATCATGCCGGCCAATCAGAATTTGCGTTCTCACTTTTTGTGTTTGTGTTTACACACCTTTGTCTTCAATGTTTGTGATTACACAAACGCTCAAAGATGGACAATAGAAGGGGCTAGCGCCCCTCAAAAACTTGAGTCACCAAAGGCCACATTTTTACGAGTATCTCCCCAGCTAAATCTATGGTGTTGTGGTTGGGGTTGACACACCTGCACTCGACCAGATAAGCGCATGCAACACTGAATGTTGGGTGATCAAGTGGATAACTAAGTATAATAATTTGTTATTAATTATCCCCAATTTTTTTCGTGAGGGAAGTGATAATAGGGCCAAGAGAGTGATTAGCTATATTCTGATTGGTCAGCTTCTGTAATCATACATCTTGATTGGTCATCTGCTATTATACAATGGTGGACACATTATACATGGTTGGACGGCAGTTGACAATCATGGGCATGTGTCAATCACAGGACAGGAATATCTGATTATTTCTGTGTTGTCCTGTTATTCTCCCTTATCAGCATGGCGATGGCCGGCCTTTCTGTGCCAGGAGCCTCTGGTCCATCGTTGGGGTTTGAGGACTATTCTGTCTACACCAACCTGTCTGATGAGGAGCTGATCCAGATAGCCATCGAACGCAGCCTCTTCAGTGAAGACCTCAATACAACTCCATCCACAGATACCAGACAAACTCCATGTCCGCCTAATCCAGAAGTCAGACAGCCCAGCACCCCACATCTTCACAGTACCAGCACTCAACCAGGCACCCCACACCTTCAGGGCACCAGCACTCAACCGGGCACCCAACACGATACCAGCACCAACGCTGAGCCCAGACCACGAAAAGATAATACCGCTCACTACAGTTCGCCCAATCCTCCTACCACAATGCGTGCTGACCGGTAGGTGCCTGACAGATAAATGAATATGCACAGGGGGGGGAGAAGGTGCCAGAGCTTCTGAAGCTCCAAGTCCAAGGGGACTCAGGGGAGAGAGTGGCCAATGGAATGGCATGACAAAAATAGTCTCACTTCAGTCATGCGAGTGTTAAAGGCGCAGTGAAACGGAAATGGTGAACAACATGAAAATGGTGTTTCCACATGAAACACCGGTCTGAAGTTTCTGAACCAATCAGAGCGGCGCATCCCTTCAGGCGATGGGACGGTAGCTAGGGACGTTAGCTATGCTATACGCAACATTGATTGATTGATTGAAATATTTATTAACAGTTTGTAGAATTTACAGTACATTTTAAGCACAAACTCAATACAAAGACTGTTAACTGTGAGTGGACGACCCAATTAAGCATTACACTTGTTTACAACAGGGTCCACATTGTTCAATTCATCAAAACATTTAGAGACATACAAATAGACACTTCTATGTAGCTAAAGAACAGAACAGGAATTCGCATGGTGTCTGTTTGTTTACCAATCAGATTGTCGGCCAGCTACACCAGTTTACTGTTATGTGGCTTATTTCTACCCTATAATGTTTTCGGATACATATTTTAGCGTGATGATTAAGTTGAAACCGAGTAATACACTGTCTGGATGTTATATTGAATGGTAATAAAAACGGAGGATTTCTGTAATCAGTAGCAGCTGTGCTGGATGGACGTGCAAATATGGGAAATTAAACGGGTGAGCTTCATTGTTATTGGCTTTTATCGATGTGTATCTCTACACGTCATCACGCAGCACGTTTTCGTTTTAATAAATAAATAATACAATCGTTTTTATGGACCTTTGATATAAAAACACACAGAAATGAGAATTTTCACATTTCTTTGGCATCCATTGTTAGGTATGCCCACATAATGACCACGGATATGGTCTAAAAGTGTGAAAAACGTCTTTTTTATTTCACTGCACCTTTAAAGATTGACATTTTGTAAGGGGCAATATTGTCTCATTTTGCACCGTCCATTGTCGAGACCCATAAAATACATAGAGGAGAACGGCGTAAGATGAACCACTTTTTGCTTAAGTTGTCCTGGAAGCAATTAAGGCAAAATGAGATGGCAGTAAAATCTAATGATCTACCCATATGTCAGGAC
This sequence comes from Protomyctophum parallelum, assembly GCF_964188405.1. Taxonomy (NCBI): domain Eukaryota; kingdom Metazoa; phylum Chordata; class Actinopteri; order Myctophiformes; family Myctophidae; genus Protomyctophum; species Protomyctophum parallelum. Next base: position 19,142,636 of record NC_139717.1, on the reverse strand, counting down.
GTCTTGATCAATTGAAATGATGAGTAAGCATCTATGAGAAAGAGCCATGAAAATATGATCTTTAAAAAAAGATGTGGCTCAATTTGCCCCAGGTAAGGGGTAAGTTGATCCAAGTCGAGGGGCAAGTTGAACCACATGATATTTTAATGTTAAAAGCTTAAATTTGAACAGATAATGTATTTAATTATCAATAATAATATAATAACAGTTTTCCCTTTTGCCAAACAGTCTTATTCATTTGTTTATTTATTAAAACAATATTAAGACAATTAAATAAAGTTTGTTATTCAGAACCTTATATTTGCAATATTGTTAATACAATATTGCAAACTTCTCTTAAATGAGTATGTACATGCAAATTAAAGGTCATTCACTATAATTTGAGTGGCAAAGACTTAATAAAAAAAAAGAATAGTGATTCCCATTGACTCAATTTACCCCGGACATTGGTTCATTTTACCCATAGCCACCATTTTAGAAAACAATGACTAGAATAAGCTACTTCAGACAATTTAATTGCTAAATGATTCACATGGTTCTATCCATTGGCAAATCATCAACGTGTATGATATTACATTTTAGACCTAGGTACATTTTGCTTTGTATAACAGTAATTTTACATGATGTGTCGAAATTTTACTTTGACTCTACTTTCTACTTTCCCCATGTGCTTCCCAACTTCACAGCCAGGTGTAAATGATGGATGCTTACTAGATTTAAGGTCACATGGCAACACAGTTTTCTAGATAAAGGGGGTGGTTCAACTTACCCACTGGCTCATCTTACCCCGTTCTCCCCTACATTTTCACCAGTGATGTATTGGTGCAAGCAGGAATACCCCTTGCATTTCAGTAGGGTTTCGCAGTGGCCCAGTGCTTGGGTCCAAACCAAAATAAATAAATAAACATAAAACATTTGAGAATCATAAGAGCTTCAGAGCAAGAGATCCATATAATCGTTCCATCGTCGGCATTAACAGTCAGTGTGATGGTAAAACATTACAGTGTATGTGGTGTCTTGTTTTTTAGGGTGGAGGATCCTCTGTTGGAAGCGATAAAGACTGGTGACGCAGACAGAGTCAGAAAGCTAGTTAACGTCCCAGGATGCAACCTGGTGTCCAGTGGCTGGACACCAGGCTGGCTGTCAATTCACCAGGCAGCCGCCTATGGCCAGGAAGCCTGCCTCAGAGTGCTCCTGGCAGGTAACACAGACACCTGTTTTGTTTTTGTCCTGACAGACGTGGTTCTACTGCATTATATTATATTAACGGCGGGCGGCTGTGGCTCAGTCGGTAGAGCAGGTTTTTCAATGACCCCTGGGTCGACGGTTTGAATCCTCCTCCTGTCCACATGTCGAAGTGTCCTTGGGCAAGACACTGAAACGCTACATTGCGTCCAAAGACTTGGTCGGTGTTTGCTTGCCACCATTGGTGTGTGAATGTGGGAATTAAGTTGAGGGAAGTGAGGACCACCTCCCAACGTATGAATGAATGAACCATTGTAAAGCCAAAACCGCTTTGAGCACTTGGAAAAGCACTATGGAAATTCGATTAATTATCTCCTCTCTGTTTGTATACATGTCTTGTTTCCTCCAGCCCAGCCTGGTACGTTGAACGAGAAAGCATCAAAGAAACAGACGGCGTTGATGTTAGCGGTCAACGATGATCACGCAAGCTGTGTCCGTCTGCTGCTGGAGAGTGGAGCTGATCTTGAAATTGTGAATGAGGATAAAGATACTCCTCTCTATAGAGGTAAAACGCCAGAATTTGTTAGTCATTGATAATGCAGAAATTAGGGAATTTGACAGCGGGAGGCGGTATCAAACAGGTAAGGAATGAGATTAGAAGTGTATTTATGCTGTGGGGAATGTTACGTGATTGGCTGTGTGTCCGTAGGGACGCAGGTGAACTTGACGAGGAGATAGGGGACGGGAGTGATTAGGTTGAGCTGTGGGAGGTATCCACTCCTGAATCTACGTTGAACACAACTACATAAGGGGAATTCTCCTTTGGATGGGGAGATATATGGCTTTAGAAAGTAGCAGAAAGGAAAATACCAACATAGATTAATAATCTAATCGCAGACAAACTGTACATCCTAATTCAACAGAAGCTATTGTATACGTTTAACCAAACAGTGTGTGTTCTCCCCAGCATGTGAGAAGAACAACACAGAGCTGGTGGCTATTTTGTTAAGCCACGGCGCAGCAGTCAACACCCCATGTATCAATGCACATACAGCGCTGCATGTAGCTGTTTTACAGAACAACGTGGAGATCTGTGAGATGTTGGTCAACGCCGGAGCCAAAATCAGTGCGACCAGCAACTTTGGAATGACTCCTCTGGCCACTGCTGCTCTGAGTGGAAGTTTTGATACGCTACGCTTCCTTCTCAAACACGGTAGGTATACATGACGACACACCCTGGTACTGCTGGTTTTATATCCTCCTAGGATCTACAGTGTGGTTCTTTTCGTAACTTCCTCAGAGGTTTTAAAAGGTACCTTTGCCTGAAAGGTACCGGAAAGGTACTTGTATAGTACTCCTGGTTTTATATCCTACTATAGGACCAGAGGTCGTATCATATACTGTAGGTTGTTGGTCAGAGGGGCAGACAGGCAGACCGACAGACTGATTATGTTCCACTGTGTGTCCAGGTGCTGATATTAACGGCGCTGCAGCTGACGGTGCAACGCCGCTCTATGAAGCGTGCAAGAATGGTCATGTGTCCACCGTGGAGGTGCTCCTGTCTCTCAAAGCAGACGTCAACAGATCCACCAAGTCTGGTCTTCTGCCCATCCATGTGGCTGTGCAGAATTCTCACTCATGGTCAGAACACTTCTCTGGTTACAATCAATCCTTATATGTGTTCCATAGGTTCTATTTTCCCCGGGTTGTTGAAATAAAAACCTGGGGAACATATAGGTACGGCCCCCAATCAATTTACCTTCTGCAATGAAGTTGCTTTACAGTAATGAAAAACACATGTGTTCCTGTGGTTTTGTTTAATGTCTACTTAACGTTCCTTCAGTATCGTGACCCTGCTGATTCCCGTCACCAGAATCATGAGAAGCGGCATCAGTCCGCTGCACATCGCCGCAGAGTACAACCGCAATAACATCATGGAACTTCTCCTGGAGGCGGGTTTCGACCCTGACTTCCAGCTTTCTATAAAGCGACGTAAGATGTACGAGGACAGACGCAGCACAGCGCTCTACTTCTCCGTCTACAACAGCAACCTGGAGGCCGCTGAGATGCTGCTGGAGGCTGGAGCCAACCCCAACCTGGACCTGTTCAACCCCCTGCTGGTTGCTGTCAGGAGAGGTTCTATAGAGATGGCGTCCCTCCTCCTGAAGTACGGAGCTGACGTGAATGCCTACATGTCCACCCAGCCCTCTGCGTTTGCGTCTGCAGTGCTCCTTAGCATGGACCACCTACCCATGCTCAAACTGCTGCTAAACCACGGCTGCAACGCTCGCTCCTGTTTCACCTGCGTTTACGGCAGCAAGCCTCATCCCACACAAACACACAGTGAAGAGCGGAGGAACTGGAACCGTGATGCTCCATGGAGCCGTCTCCAGGTGAGACCACTGTTATGTTTATTATGGTGGAGACATTTCTGGCCTCCTTAGAGCTCTGCAAACCGTTGGCTTCTAGCAACAGGGATACCCCCGGTCTCTAGTTTTTTGGCCCAAACATGATTACCTCAGTTTTGTTATTAGAAAATCTTCAACATTCAAGATTTTATGGCATTTTATGGCAGAGTGAAGAGAGGAGAGTCCGCACACAGGTTTGCTCCAAGGTGTTTGTTTTTTATTCAATACACCATAAATAACACAACCTTTCGGCCGTGAACGGCCTTCATCAGGTGATGATTTTATGGCAGAGACAATCTATTAGTGGGGTGAGTGAGACTGGATTTAATGGGCCAATGCATATACATTTGAGTATCATCGGCATAGAAATGAAAGCGTAATGGACCAAGAATGGAGGACACATTCCCAACCACAACAGTGAATGTTCTGTCACTTAAATATGACTTAAACCACTTGCTGACTTAAACCAAGTCACGAGACACGGCCAAAGCATTTCTGGGGGTCCCCGGCCAAAAACGTTGAGAACCCCTGCTCTAGGGGGCGTGAAAAAATGTGTTGTACTGTTTCCCCCCCTCTATCTGAAACGTTTTCTAAATATGAAATTAGTCATCGTCATGAATCCCTGACATTAATTTACGTTAAATAGACCACTCTCACCCTTTTTCACACCTCCAGACCACCTGGAGACGATGAATGCGATCATTTGCATTTCACTGTCAGCTCGGCAAAATTGATTTCTACCCTATACATAAAAATCACACCCGTGTGAACTGAGTGGTGCAACTCTCCCCCCCCCCCCCCCCCCCCCCCTCTCTCTCTTTCTCATTAGCAGGCAACAGTGCAGTGCAGCACTATCTCTCTCTCTGTTTCTGGCACAACAGCGCCCCTACTGGTACTAATAGTCATACTGGTGCTCATAGTCACATAGGAGGGTTAACATCACATAGGCGAACACATAGGTAGGTGAACACGGACATTGCTTTTCCTTGGAGACGAGTGGTTGCACCACTCAAAAATGACAACTGTGTTTATAATAACTAACCTAACCTAACCTCTAAATGTTGTGTCAGTCAAAAGATAAAAAAAAACATTGCTGTCCATCTATTGTAAACTTTGTGTGGGCAGCGGACAACAACTTGCTTGCTTTCAACTAAAAGGCCTCTCTCTGTAAAATCCTCAAGGTTCATGACTCCAAGTAATAGTTTGTGATTTATGCGGAAGTGCCTTTTAGAACAGGTCTAATTTAGGTCGGTTTGTGGTAGTGTAGGCTGTAGGGTCACATAGCTACTTGAAGCTGAAAGCTTTTTGAGTCTAAAGGCCCAATCGAAATACACCACTTTAGTGATAGTGACACACTAAAATCATCCCCTCCCCTAACCCCGTTATCATACAACAACAGCTGTGGGCACGGCTTCAGTTCAGGTCGGTAGTGCTAAGGTGAAAACCAGATATACGTAATATTGTGGCCACATAAAAACATGTATCACCATTTCTGTACAGCACTCCGTCTTTAAGTAAATATCGTTTACTCGAGAGTATAAATGTAACCTTTTTATAAACCCCATTTGTGTGCCTAATTCAAGAACACCGCTACAGTTTAACATTTTTTACATCAATATTTTACATGTTGGATTTCATACCATTCCCAGTTATAGCCTATAGTATTACTTTGCTGCCTGTATGTGATCAAATGAAGCCTATAGCCAACATGTGATCAATTTGATCGGAAGTTCATCTGTGCGGTAGAGCTTGCACACCTGAGTTGCAGGGGGGAGAGAATACAGAGAATACAGTGTGGACAAGTGTCCTCACCATAACAGTGATAAGACTGTTCTTTCTACTGTTCTTTCTACTGACCATTATTTATATCAATGAACAGAAGAAACTTCTTGTTACAGAACATAGATCCAATACAAACGTCGGGAAGGCATGGTTCTCTCTAGATATATTCTTCTGACGTTTAAAGAGAGACATAGTTTTTATGCAACATGGTCTGGTATCATCATCTCGTCAAACGTCAGTTGTGACTCAGCTTGCTTTTCTATCCTGTATAGTTCTGCGAGGCTGTGTCCAAGCCGTCAAGTCATGGCATCAGTCACTTGGTGGGACCTCTCATTTCTCTGCTGTTAAATTACGTCAGCCACGTCAGGCTGTGTTCCAGACTGATGGAACATCTGGTCTCTTCTCCACTCTGGACCGAAATCAAGATCAAAGCAGGTATGTTTATTATCTGGTCTCCAATGAAACAGCTGGTCCACGTGGTGCTGGAGATGGCCTTGGCCTTTTTCGAGAACTAGTTACAATATCATATTATATACTCTGTGTGTGTGTGTGTGTGTGTGTGTGTGTGTGTGTGTGTGTGTGTGTGTGTGTGTGTGTGTGTGTGTGTGTGTGTGTGTGTGTGTGTGTGTGTGTGCGTGTGCGTGTGTGTGCGTGTGTGTGTGACTGTGTGTGCGTGCGTGCGTGCGTGTTACAGTGCCTCCTCATCCTCTCATGCAGCTGTGCAGACTGAGGATCAGACATCTGGTTGGTGCTGACAGGTTAAAGCTCCTCAGGGATTTAGATCTTCCTTCCAGACTCATCAAGTTTCTCTGCTATGAAGTGGACTGTTCACTGGACCTGGACACTTAAACAGACCAATGGATTAAACCACTGGTCACTCAAAGATCTCTGCCCACTGGAACGTCTGGGGAAATCATTATCTGTGATATGACCTGATGAAGAACCACATCAGGATTAAAACGTTGTTAGCTAAATAAAGATGCTTTTGTATAGCGGATTTGAGTGTTACCAACCCACATTAAACATTACGTTACTTATCAAAACCATTTAATGGAGCCAGTACGCTCTACTGGAGCAGAGACGTTGTTGTTGGTCACTTTGTCCGACTATTACCAACCCTAACCCTAAATGTAACCATAACTCTAACCCTAACTTCTGCAGTCTTAGGGCCGATTCATACTCCTATTTTACCGCTGTTTCGGCGCTGTAGTGCCGAAATGATCGGCTCGTCAGAAATCTTCAGTAGCACCGAAGAGCCGACTTTAGGACGGTACCCCCCCCCCCCCCCCCCGAACCTCAAATGACGTCACATTGTAGGCTCTACAGAGCCGAACCGACTTTTATTCGGCTGTAAAATAGGAGCATGAATCAGCCCCTAACCAGCCACGTAAGAACCCTAACAATATCCTCAGTCTTAAAAGGCCACGTAAGTCAGTTTCACGATGTTTTCTCGTTTTCGGCAGCAATAATTTCACTTCCGCATTTCCTAATCGCAGGCAGGAGACTCCAGTAGAGCCTACTTGCTCCATTGCATGGTCTTGATGATTAACCTACTGGCGATTATGGGTTGATACTTAGCATTCGAAGTGGGTGTTTTGTATTTGCTTTGGTGTGCGGGCTCTATACCCTTTTTCAACATTGATCTTTATTGTTAAAATTTATATTTAATAAACATATTTGTACATCTGTGAAAAGAATGAAAAACAAAAAAGTTAATTGTGGTCCTTTTATTGATTGTCTAATTACAGAGGAGTATAATTACTAACTGTTTTTCATAGCAATGGTCTGTTTTCCGTAATCTTCTACAGTCTTGTTGTATGGTGGGAAGAAAGAGTCTAAGCGAGTAATATCATGTAACAGAGCTTCAACACCAATAACATTCTAATATGATATTATGTACACGTTTTCCAGTCGATATGCAAATGAGAATGGGGAAGAAAGGTCATTTAAGTGAGCTGTGAACATAGCATGGCAGTTGTTGCCATGCTGTTGGGCTGGTCTGCTGTGTATGTCCGAAACAATTCTGTGAAAAACGTATGTTGCTATATCAGTGATTACTCCCCAGAAGCAAAGATTTGAGTTAAAAATGAATATTTATTCAAAGATTTGCACACATTTTAGGGACAGCAGACCTACAAGCTCAGAGTGTGGTACGAAGTGGAACGCTGTGTGAGCTTGTATATCTGCTATTTTTTGAAAAGCCAACCAAAGTGCTGCTATATCTGTAGCTAAAATCTAAAATGACATATATGTTTTGTCTGGGGGGTTAACTGGAAGGAGTGTCAACCGGTGTGCTGATCTGCTGCCATAACTGCCTGTCTGCCTCAATGTTCAACCCGTTGCATGCATCCAGAGATGCCCTTCTGCAGTAACTCGGTTGTAACGAGTGGTTATTTGAGTTACCGTTGCCCTTCTTTCAGCATCAACAAGCCATTTCTTTGGCCACAGCACTGCTGCTCACTGGGTATTTTCTATTTTTCGCACCATATCTAAACTAAGATGGTTGTGAGTGAAAGTCAGTCAGCGGTTTTTATACACCAGTTTAGCACCAACCGCCATACAATGTAATAGTGCAAGTAAGAAATGCCTGAAAAGTGGTAGGCACAACAGCAAGGTGCAGCGCGCAAAATAGGGCTTTGACTTCCTCCCATGTGATTTTCTGATTAGAAACTATAGTGCCAACATGCAGTTGGAGAGGTGTCTGGTGAGTTTGTCCCCTCAATGGCACTGAGTTCAGCTGACGAGTTGCTGCTTGCCTTCCCTGAGATGAGACTCAAGGAAGGGGGGGTGGGGGGCTTCTCTCGATAGCCCTCAAACTTTGGAACCCCCTCCCGCTTTTTAACTAGTGTGAGAGTTGAAACTATATTTGTTTTATTGTGCTTTTATCAGTGGTGGAAAAAAGTGCCCAATTGTTTTACTTGAGTAAAAGTACCAATACTGCAATTTAGAACTACTTTGTTACAAGTAAAATTACGGAATTGAAAATGTACTTGAGTAAAAGTACAAAAGTATCAGTTAAAAATGTGTATACAAAATCTATTGAAAATAGCTGCAAGCTCACAATGCGTTGCGACACATTGTGAGCTTATAGATCGGCTATTTTAAATTAAATCCAAAATGTATAGCGTTGAAGTCTCCAAAGTAACTAGTAACTAAAGTTTTCAAATAATTGTAGTGAAGTAAGTGCCTCTGAGATGTAGTGGAGTAGAAGTAAAAGTACTGGAAATTGGAAATACTCAAGTAAAGTACAAATACCTCAACATTGTACTTAAGTAAAAGTACTTAGTTACTTTCCATCACTGGCTTTTATTTTATTTCTTAAAATAATACAGAACTTGGACCAACTACGTCGTTTTGAAATGTGCTTTATAAATACAGTTTAGGATTGGACTGGATTGGATAAAGTGTCCGTGTCAAGTGACAGTCTAAGAATAAAGTCACAGAAACAGAGACAGTCCTGCAAGTCTGACAGAGAAGAGGAGAGCGATTAACCAAGTAAGAAACCTGTGGTTTGTTATGAATGCTATTACTTGACATTAGATAGTTCAGAACTTTTTAACTTATAAGATGTATGAAATACTTGCCGTTAATATAGGGGTTGCAACTGTATTAATTGATTTCCCGGGTCCCGTGGTTGCTCTGGTTTTGGTGAAATATTAAATAGTTCCGGTCATTTTGTTTGGGGGCACAGATTAAACGTAAATGAATTCACAAAACTAGCGTCATTTGTAATGCTGACCTATTTATTTCTATCATAATAGTACAACTTTCGTTAATTTTTTATCCCTTTATCACACAGAACTATATGTTTGTTGTGTCCATATCACTACGCCCCAAAATGGTTCCATTTGATAGAGGGGTCAATGTTGCGCTAATATTTTAGAAATAGGTCAACAATACAAATTACGCTAGTTTTGTGGATTAATTTACTTTTAATGCATGGCCCCAGTGCCCCAGACAAAATAACTTAAGTAAAAAACAAAGTGAACTATCCCTTTAACGCTGTGGTTGGTTAGTTATTACCTGTGGTGTTTTAGGGAAGGTTCCAACAGCCTTTTCTGTTAATGACACAGTGAATGAGTGGAATGGGGTGTGGGGTTGGATCATTTCTCATGGTGCAGACGTGCCATGCCATGACTGAGGCTTGAATGACTCAAGCCATCCCAACCGCAGACTGTTTGAGATGCTGCCGCATGGAAAGAGGTTTTCGCAAAAAGCTTATTTTTCCAAACAATCAGATACATACAACGAACTGATAAGAACTAGAGCGAAACAGGGCAAAGGAAAACGCTTTTAGAATCGGACTCAGTTCTAAATGGGTTAAGGCCCAATCATGGCCTTGTGGTTGGGGTTGACATGCCCGCAGTCTTTATTTGCCCCAGGTGAGTGATAAAAGGACTGGGTGGTGGTGGAGGGTCTTATAAGCTATGGGCTACGTGCTGATTGGTCATCTATTCTACTGTTGGTCATCTATTCTATTCTATTCTACTGTCTATCTTGTGTTTGGACGGCAGTTGACCTGATCATGTTTTTGGAACAGGTCAGGCATATCAGATTATTTCTGTCCCCCCCCCCCCCCCCCCCCTATCAGCATCACCATGGAGACAGCTGGACCTTCTGGAGTCTCTGGTCCATCGTTGGAGGACTATTCTGTCTACACCAACCTGTCTGATGAGGAGCTGATCCAGATAGCCATCGAACGCAGCCTCAGCGAAGACCACAAGTCAACTCCATCCACAGATACCAGACAAACTCCATGTCCACCTAATCCAGTAGTCAGACAGCCCAGCAACCAATACCTTCGGAGCACCAGCGCTCCACCGGGCAGCCAGCATCTTCACGGTACCAGTGCAAAGCCCAGCGGTGTCACCGCTCACTACAGTTCCCACAATCCTCCGACCACAAGGCCTCCAGATGTGTAGGTGTCGTGTCTGTCAGACAAACTAATGAGCACTTCTATTAATTTCAAATGACATTCCAACAGTAGACACATAAGTATAATTATTAATAATCATTAGCCTAGTCTGGCTAGACTAAGTTGAATACGGACAAAAGGGTCCCTATTAAAACAATACAAAATAACAAACTACAAAGAAGAAGAAGAGAATTTGGCAGTGGCAGAAACATTCAGAACAACAGTTTCATAATCGTTCCATGGTCGGCATGACGATTATGTGTCTTTGTTAAAGTATAATTGTCTGAAGGAAGCCAAACAAAAGTAAGTTTTACACTTATGTAGCTGTACACAAGATGTACAACAATGACAACAATAAAGTACAACCTTGAACCTTGAACTAATGTGGTGAACCCATTGTTTTCTAGGGTGGAGAACCCTCTGTCTGCTGCGATAAGGACTGGTGACGCTGAACGAGTCAGAGCGCTAGTTGACGTCCCAGGATGCAACCTGGTGTCCAGTGTAAAGCCTACCCATGGCTGGCTGTCAATCCACCAGGCAGCCGCCTGTGGCCAGGAAGACTGTCTCAGAGTGCTGCTGATGGGTGACACAAACACTTGCTTTAAAAACATTTTGACACAGGAGACACGGTTAAGTTCAACACTTTTAATCCCTATCCAAGTGGATCAAATTTATATTGTGGGTGTTAAATACAGTTTATTTCATGAATCAGAGCTATAAAACTAAATTCTCTAAAGAACCAAAAACTCAATTGGATCCTCAAAGTGTCAGCAACAACATTAAACATCAAACTCGTATGATCATTCTATGATCACAGGTTGGATATATGATTGTGATCCGAATCCTGTTTTCTTGGTTTGAATGACGCAAACTCCAAATCTGATCCACGTGGATAATATGAAAGGTTTTGTGGGATTGTTTGATCTTTGTTTAGTCTTGTCTTGTTTTCTTCCAGCCCAGCCTGGTATGTTGAACAAGAGAACCGAGAAGAAGGCGCAGACAGCACTGATGTTAGCGGTCGCTAAACAGCATGCAAGCTGTGTCCGTCTGCTGCTGGAAAGAGGAGCTGATCTTACGATTGTGAACGGCCATCGAGAGACTCCCCTCTATAAAGGTATGAAACACCACACGCTGTGCTTCAGTTTGCCTTTGACGATTCAGGAATTAGCAGTGCTATATCAGTAAATTGTCTAGTTTAGTGGTTCAAAACACTGGCCCATAGTGACCTGTAGAAGGCAGTCTTGTCAAAACATTAGCCTCTGCATTTTAAGAAAGTACCTAAACAAGATGTCCACCATTGATTTAAGTACTTTAGAAATCAAATTCACAGTATGCAGCTTGCTTCAAAAGAAGCTATTTCATGTGTCTGTTCTCCCCAGCGTGTGAGAGGGGCAATGTGGAGCTGGTGGCCACACTGTTGAACCATGGTGCATCGGTCCACACCCTGTGTGCCCTGGGATTTACAGCGCTCCACGCAGCTGTTGTACAGAACAACGTGGAGATCTGTGAGATGTTGATCAAAGCCGGAGCCAAAATCAGTACGGCCAGCATCTACGGCATGACTCCTCTGTCCGAAGCTGCTCAGAGTGGAACTTTAGAAACACTACGCTTTCTTCTAAAACATGGTAGGTACTATAGCATGTGACATGCTAGTACTGCTTCTATCCTACCACGACCTCAATTACTGCTGGTTTTTTATCATACCAGGACCTCCAAGCTGATAGTTCTTATATCCTACCAGGGCCTCTAGTATTACAGGTTTTATCAGATAGAAAACCAGCAGTATTAGAGATCCTGGTAGGAACCAAAGTGTTACTAGAGGTCTATCCTACCAGGTTTTCTATTAGTACTAGAGGTTATATCATAGGTTATTGGACAGATGGGCAGACGGCCGGGCAGACGGACAGTGTTCTACTGTGTGTTCAGGTGCTGATATTAACGGTGTTGCAGCTGACGGTGCAACGCCGCTCTATGAAGCGTGTAAGAAGGGTCATGTGTCCATCGTGGAGGTGCTCCTGTCTCTCAAAGCAGACGTCAACAGATCCACCAAGTCTGGTCTTCTGCCCATCCATGTGGCTGTGCAGAAAGCTCACACGCGGTCAGAACACTTCTCTGTTTACAATCACTCACCATCTACAATGAAGGTGCTTAACAGCAATGTAAAACACCAGTCTCTCTGTGTTTTAACGTCTACTTTTCGTTCCTTCAGCATCGTGTCTCTGCTGATTCCCGTCACCAGCTGGAACAGAATCATGAAGAGCGGCATCAGTCCGCTGCACATCGCCGCAGAGCGCAACCGCAATGACATCATGGAACTTCTCCTGGAGGCGGGATTCGACCCCGACTGCCAGCTTTCTGAAGAGCGACGCAAGAAGTACGAGGACAACCGCAGCACGGCGCTCTACTTCTCCGTCTACAACAGCAACCTGGAAGCTGCTGAGATGCTGCTGGAGGCTGGAGCCAACACCAACCTGGACCTGTTCAACCCCCTGCTGGTTGCCGTCAGGAGAGGTTCTATGGAGATGACGTCCCTCCTCCTGAAGTACGGAGCTGACGTGAACGCCTCCATCTCCACCCAGCCCTCTGCGTTTCCCTCTGCGGTGCTCCTTAGCATGGACGACCTCTCCGTGCTCAAACTGCTGCTGGACCACGGCTGCAACGCTCGCTCCTGTTTCACCTGCGTTTATGGCAGCAAGCCTCATCCCACACAAACACACAGTGAAGAGCAGAGGAACTGGAACCGCAATGTTCCATGGAGCTGTCTCCAGGTGAGACATGGTCAAAAAAATGGTTTTCAATTGTTAGCAAGGTAAGAATAATCCAAGGTTACCTTATTTTGACTCTTGCCATATACCTCCGTGGCAAATGATCCAACACGTGCATCGGAACTATATCCAGGTAAATAATCGTGCTGATTGTACACACACATGCTAAGAGACAGGGCAAGCTGCACAGCTGTTATTCATGCATTCAATCCGATCATTGAGTGGGTGCATGGGGCCTGGCTCTCAGGACAAAGAACAGCGCTGATCATGACGTATACGGGACGCTCGTCTGTAAGGTGTGTTTTCTGACAGGCTATCAGAAGAACGCTCTTACGTTGGTCGTGAAGACATTCACTGCTATATTATGTCAGGCAGGCATGCAGTGACGTGCTCTTCAACCGGAGTCACGGAGGGATACGTATACGGTTGAGTGTCATTAGCGTAACAGTGACAGCAGAGCTTGTTAGGTGAAATGCCCCCACCATACACATTCTTCTCCTCAGAACTCAGGTCAACTTTTTCGCCTCACATTGTGTTTTCCACCCTGTCTAGTTGTGTGTTCTTTCTATCCTGTCTAGTTGTGTGTTTTCTATCCTGTGTAGTTCTGTGAGGCTCTGTCCAAGCCGTCCATCAGTCACTTGGTGGGACCTCTCATTTCTCTGCTGTTAAACTATGTCAGCCACGTCAGGCTGTGTTCCAGACTGATGGAACATCTGGTTTCTTCTCCACTCTGCACCGAAATTAAGATCAAAGCAGGTAAGTGTACTATTATCTGGTCTCCAATGAAACAGCTGGTCCACTACTGCTGGAGATGGCCTTGGCCTTTTTCGAGAACTAGTTACAATATCATATTATATATATACTGTGTGTGTGTGTGTGTGTGTGTGTGTGTGTGTGTGTGTGTGTGTGTGTGTGTGTGTGTGTGTGCGCGCGCGTGCGTGCGTGCGTGCGTGCGTGCGTGCGTGCGTGTGTGTGTGTGTGTGTGTGTGTGTGTGTGTGTGTGTACGTGCGTGCGTGCGGGCACGCGTGCGTGCTTGCGTGCGTGCTACAGTGCCTCCTCATCCTCTCATGCAGCTGTGCAGACTGAGGATCAGACATCTGGTTGGTGTTGGCAGGTTAAAGCTCCTCAGGGATTTAGATCTTCCTTCCAGACTCATCAAGTTTCTCTGCTATGAAGTGGACTGTTCACTGGACCTGGACACTTAACAGACAAATGGATTAAACCACTGGTTACTCAAAGATCTCTGCCCACTGGAATGTCCTGGGAAATCATTAGCTGATGTCATGTGATCATGTGATATGACCTGAAGAACCACATCAGGATCAAAACGTTGTCAGCTAAATAAAGATGTTTTTGTATAGCGGGTTTGAGTGTTATCAACCCATATAAAACAGTATGTTCCATTTAATGGAGCCAGTATGCTCTACTGGAGCAGAGACATTGTTGTTGGTCACTTTGTCCGACTATTACTAACCCTAACCTTAAATGTAACCCTAACCTCAGTCTTAAACGGCCAGTTTCACAATGTTTTCACTTCGGCGGTAGAATAATTTCACTTCCGTGTTTCCTAATTCTAGCCAGTAAGCTCCAGTAGAGCTTACTTGCTCCATTGCATGGTCTTCTTGTAACCTACTGGTGATTATGGGTTGATAGCATTTGAAGTGGGTGTTTTGTGTGCAGGCTCTACCCTTTTTCAACATTGAACTTTATTGTCAAAACTAATATAATAAACATATTTGTATATCTGTGAAAATAATGAAAAACAATAAAATAAGTACATTTTCTTTGTGGTCCTTTTATTTATTATAATTACAGAGGAGGTTTAAGAACTGTTTCTTTCATAGCAATGCAGGTCTGTTTTCCATATTAAGGTTGTCTTCTAATTGCATGCTGGGAAGAGAGTAATATCATATGTAGCAGAGCCTGAACACCAACATTCTATATGATATGTATATTTTCAGTCGATATGTGAATGAGAATAGGGACGAAAGGTGATTTAAAGAAACAAAAGGTGGAAAATGGAATCTTCAGGAGTAGTAGCAGAAAAAGTGTTTTTCAAAAATACCCGAGTCTGGCCATTTTTGGTGCTACTGGGATTGTTTCCTGCTGATTGGTCCAGTGGCTATTTTCAAAAGATGTGTACACCTGAAATGGGACTTTTATGCATAATGAATGAGTACATATACTGTTGGTACTTTAAGGACAATTTGATGCCGATACTTTTTACACTCAAGTAAAAGGTGAATACAGAACTTTCATGTGTAACTTGAGTGTGAGTATATTTCTCTAATATTGTGATATTGGTTACTTCATTTCAAAACGTGCGTACTTCTTCCACCACTGGAAAACAATCCAATCAGCTGGGGTAATTGTTTGGGCACGGGGCAGTATGTGGCCACAGTGCATATCAGGTTATGAGTGGCGGGGCACAGCAGCAGCCTGCATGGCCTTCATGAAATCACTGCCCAGCTGGTTCCGTGCATGTGCTGTGGGAGGGCCAAAACGCAGATCAAGTATCTGCGAAGTCACATGTGTCAGCCTAAGAATAGTCACAAACACCACGTCTGACACAGAAGAGAAGAGAGATTATAAAACCACAACCTTCAGTATACACGTAAGACCATCTAACGCAAATACTGTGGTTATAGTTATAGTAACATAGCATGGTTAACATTAATAATATGGTTATAGTTTTTGCCCAGGGTGCTTTAGGGAAGATTCGAACTGAGTGAACAGTGAGTGGGATATATTGGTGTGGGGTCGAACCATGTCTAGCTCCGTTTGTAGCTCCGCTCCGAGGAGAGGTTTCGTAGCAGGACATCCCTCCATACACAGGTGGAAATGGGGTCGAGCCGTCCACAAACGGTGGCGAAAACCCTTTTCGCACTATCGTTTCCAAAAAGTAAAGCTATCAGAACCGAGATGCAGTTGATAAACGTAACGCCGGCACGTACATTTTTAAGTCAGGGGTGAAACAACCGCTTACAAAGCGGTTGTTTGTCAGTATACCATGTTTTCCCAATGCAGTAGGCCTACTGCGCATGCGGACGGGGGTTGATTGGACTACATTTTTATTTAAGCGTGATTTGAGCAGTTGTTTCACCCCTGACTTAAGCTTTTACGTGACGGCGTTAAGTTTATCAACTCTCGATTCTGATACCTTTAGTTTTTGGAAACGATACTGCGAAAAGGGTTTTCGCCACTTTCTGGACAGGCTCGACCCAGCTAGACCCCCAATTCGACCTGTGCAGGGATATCCTGCCACGGACCCTCATCTCTAAAGAGTAGCATTGCTAGCATTGTTTTCTGGAATTGTAGTTTTCTTTTTCAAATATTTGTAGTGAGGACAGAGGAATGTATAGACTACTCAACATGAAAATATATGCATGTGCAAAATAAAATATTCATAATATATTATTAATATGTTATAATATGTTAATGAAAACATCATTACATTATGAATAGCATTAACCACATGAACCCCTGCTATGCCTAGTCTGGGGGTAATAATGAGCCAACAATATCTGATCTACTGTGACACGTGAGCTGGACTATTTTTGGTAACTTTACCAAAAATAGCTGCTACTGCTTTTTTCTGTCAACAGGGATGACAGAAAAAAGCAGTCCTAGAAATGTAGGTCTGTTTTTACTGAGGATGGAAGTTTTAAGTAGGCTACAACATGACCAATAATCTAGGGTGCCATTTATGACAATAAAGCTAATATTTATATTTATTATGTTTTGTATGTGATTATGTGAAACTGGAGAGGTTAAAAAAAAATTATGTTTTTTTTTCTGCTATTCTTTTCACCTAAGCTATTCAGATGGGGTTAACACGTAGTACAAAGTACTCAGGCCATTAAAGATGTTTACATTTATTGAAATACGAGTGCAAGTGTTCTGTGTTTGTTCTGGATTGTCTGTCTTGCATTTGGAGAGCTGGATAGCCACGACACCAGCCTTACTCATCAGTGCTGGATCACTGAAGAAATTAAACTACAAGTGAAAAACCTGCCCAGTAATGTGAACACAGGATGTATTGTATACGATCTGTCCCATTGGCTAGTGCCTATATCATTGCCAGGTGATAGTTCAACAATGAACGCGATGCGTTCTTCGCGCTAGTGCACTCACATCAGCTCGGTCAACTTGTTGCATCGGGACCTTCTTTCTGTTTTTTTCCGGATATAATGGGAGTGGGTGGAAGGAACTTCCGACCACTTGTCGTGTGTGTGTGTGTGTGCGTGTTATCCCCTACCTTACACCCATTCACCTTAATGAATAGTCACTGTGGACACAGTTTTCAGAAGGTGGCTTGCCTGCTTCCTTAATTTCCTATAGAGGCTACTGTAGCGTAATTTGATTGGCTCAGCAGCAGATTTGAACTGGAAACTCGTGTGGAGGGTAAAAACCTGCTGCCGAACCAATCAAACAAGCTATGGAAAAATTAACTGGTACAGGAACAGCTACAGTAGGTATGCCACCTTCTATAAAAACAAGACAGTTATGCAAATATCCTATATAGTCAAGCCCAAATATGACTGGGACCTGGATAAAAAGCTGGGCAGACTTTAATTTTAATTGTATTTATTTTCTGCCTCCTCTGCTTCCTCCGTCTGCCAAAATTTGTGTATAAATAATAATAATGAATTTCATTTTGATAGCGCCTTTCCAAGTGCTCAAAACGCTTTACAATGGTTCATTCATTCATACATTGGGAGGTGAAGCGGCGAACAGTCGACGCCAGCGTCCTCACTTCCCACATTCACACACAAATGGTGGTAAGCTTACACCGACCAACTCATTGGCGGCAATGTAGTAAATCATTGCTTGTTTGTTTATTAGCGGAGTTCAACCGAGCGGCGTTAGGTCACGTATTTAAGGACCTCCAAGTTCATGTGTGGTCTACAAGATGATATTTTGGCAGGTCACCAATTTCACTGTAACATGCTGCCATGCTGTAGGACAGAAGCGAGGAGGTAGACATTTGAGTATTCGAGCTTCCTTTTCACCTCATGTCTATGTCTGAAATTCGGCACAGGGGGTGGGGGAGGGGGGTTATTGAGTCCGTTGCAGCACGGCTGTCACCAGGTGTGTGTGTGTGTGTGTGTGTGTGTGTGTGTGTGTGTGTGTGCATGTGGGGGGGGGGGGGGGTATAGGAGCATTATAGGAGTATAGGAGGTCAGGTGAAGAGGGAAGGGGTGGGGTAGAGTAGAAGAGGTGTGGTGAGGAGAGGGTAGCCTGGAATCAATACCATTTTCGGGTTTCGGATCCGGTCGGAGCGGAAATAACGTGTGGCCGGAACAAACGACCAGAACCACTGGCGCCGTGCACCGCCAAAATTACTCCCCCTAGTTTAAAGTGTTGTTTCTTTTGGTATAACGATGGTTTGGTATGTCCATTTTCTGTTCTAACTTGTAGCGCTTGTGGTATAATCAGGAATATCTCATTGTTCTTGTGGTTCTTGTGGTTGTCAGCCCTGAGATTGGGAGGTCGTGCCAAAGACAATGACCTCCCAATGAAAATAGGAACTAATGCTCCTCCCTGCTGTAGTGTATACGCTCGTGCGATAATACTAGCATCAGGCCCAGCGCACTTTCTGGTCGTGATTAGTCGGGATAGTGACGCATGCATGCATCAGTATGCCTCACGCAGCTCACGCTACAGAAACAGGAGATGGGCTTCTGGCCTATGGGGTCAACATGACTCGGGACGGCTATACTTACTTGTTGTTTTCCCTTATCAGCATCGTCATGGAGACAGCTGGCCTTTCTGTGCCAGGAGCCTCCGGTCCATCGTCGGGGTTTGAGGACTATTCTGTCTACACCAACCTGTCCGACGAGGAGCTGATCCAGATAGCCATCGAACGCAGCCTCAGTGACGACCACAATAAAACTCCATCCACGGATACCAGACAGACTCCATGTCCGCCCAATGCAGAAGTCTCTCGGCGCAGCACGCCTGCACACCTTCACAGCACCAGCACTCAACCAGGAAGCAGCAGCACTAAGCCCAGCCCCCTACAACAACCCAGTGTCACCACCACCGCTCTCTACAGTTCTCCCAATCCTCCGACCACAAAGCGGGCTCAGCGGTACGTGTCAGACAGACAGACAGACAGACAGACAGCAGACAGACAGACAGACAGACAGACAGACAGACAGACAGACAGACAGACAGACAGACAGACAGACAGACAGACAGACAGACAGACAGACAGACAGACAGACAGACAGACAGACAGACAGACGAATGAACACTTCTATATGAAATCACATTGCATGCAACAGTCAAAAGAAATTATGTCTTCATGGAAATATAATTGAACTAGCAGAAGGGAGAGCTGTATAGCTGGCATATTACAAGTAAGACGCGCAAACGCGTGAAGCGAACGCAGCTCGTGTGTGTGTGGTTGTGTGTGTGTGTGTGTGTGTGTGTGTGTGTGTGTGTTACAGCTGCGCCCTGTGTGTGTGTGTGTGTGTGTGTGTGTGTGTGCTACAGCTGCGCCCTCTGGTGGCGTGACACAACAGCGTGACACACACACACACAGACATTTAGCCCTTGCTGTCATAGTAAGTGGCTCACTGCGTTCGCAAATATGCATGCTGACTACAAGTAAGACGCGCAAACGCGTGAAGCGAACGCAGCTCGTGTGTGTGTGGTTGTGTGTGTGTGTGCTACAGCTGCGCCCTGTGTGTGTGTGTGTGTGAGTGTGCGTGCGTGCGTGCGTGCCACAGCTGCGCCCTCTGGTGGCGGGCCGGTGGTGTAACAGCGTGACACCACACAGCGTGACACACACACAGACACTCAGCCCCTGCTGTCATAGTAAGTGGCTCACTGCGTTCGCAATAACTCCCTGGCCATGTGACAGGAAGACGTTTAACATGGTAAGTATAATAATAATAATTTTACACAGAAATGATTGATAAAATATCACTAACAAATAAATAAACATCAACACATCAGACAGTAACACATCAATAACAATGCACAGCAGTAACACAGCAGTGCATCATGTAGGTGAAACTGTGCAAAATATAGGAGGGAGGGGGGGACGCTATTGAGTACCACCCATTGTCGAGACCCATTTAACATTCGTAAACCTTTACCCGTTCAGCACGTTTAGAAAATATGATTTATTTGGGGACAATTCCTTCCATTTCAATTTGGCTTCGGACTGGTCCTGTGCTCAGGCCCTAATAAACAATTAATAATAAAATAAGAAGAAAACATACCTAAATAAGAAGAAAACATATGGATTTCAACAATCCAGTCAAACCCTAGTCAAACACACAGACTTCATTATTTTTCTGGCCATAGGTCTCTTTAAGCCCTCTCCAATTGATCCAAAATGCCGCGGCTCTCTTGGTCTTCAAC
This sequence comes from Protomyctophum parallelum, assembly GCF_964188405.1. Lineage (NCBI taxonomy): Eukaryota > Metazoa > Chordata > Actinopteri > Myctophiformes > Myctophidae > Protomyctophum > Protomyctophum parallelum. Next base: position 19,122,203 of record NC_139717.1, on the reverse strand, counting down.
CAAGAGTACAAAACTCTGATGCTGGCCTTCAAAGCAACCAAAGGTATGTCACCCCCATATCTTCAAAGTCTGATCGGAGCCTATACAAACCTCCCGCACCGATCAGATCACCCAATCTTCCCCCGTAGTCTGAATTAGGGATGTGCCGATGAGACATTTTGGCAGATATCGATATCCGATATAATTAATTGCTGTTATGGCCGATAACCGATATTACTAATGTCGATATGATCTCATTCTGTATTGAAAAATTATAAGAATTTTGTCTATTCTGAAAAATACATGTAACAGGATCTGCACTGCAGGCTTAGGCAAGTCAGATTGAACTTAAATCCCTTTATATTTAATATTGTGAGCTTGTAGATCTTTTCAAGCTGTTACTCTGGGCTTGTTTATCTCTAAAGACAGACCGATTAATCGGACCGATTAATTAATCGGTCTGATTGGTTAATCGAACCGATACCGATTAATCTAAAAACTACTTAATCTCCCATCACTATAGTCTGAATACCCACCCCTTCAGACTCCTAGCCTCGACAACCTTACAGCCGTATGCAAAGGCTCAACTTAATTTAGAATAGAATTTAGATAGCATGTTATGTAGACATATAGCACTCTATAGTGTATACACATATAGTTTCATATTCCACTGTTAGACAGATGTTCTTAGCTTACATATGATTCTTGATGAATATTTTCATGTATTTTATGTATTACCATGTGTTATTCCTGCTTACTGTAAATCACTCTGGATTAAGAGTGTCTGCTAAATGCCTAAATTGTAAATTGTATGTCCCATTGTCCCTATACTGTTTGGGGTATGAACAGCTGCAATACCACTGGGCGACCTAAAGTGGCACCGTTGAGCAGCCTACAGGCCCAATAACACTAAGCACTGACTAATACTATCACTGTCTATAACAATTAACGTATAAGTCTAACAATAAAACTCTACCACACAGTACAGAGTACAGTACAGTACAGTAACTGTCCCAATAAAAGTTGCACCGCTCAGTTCATACGATTGTGATTTAATTTTTTCTTCTAGGGTGGAGGATCCTCTGTTTGTTGCCATAAGAGCGGGCGATGTTAACAGAGTCAGAAAGCTAGTTAACGTCCCAGGATGGAAGCAGGTGTCCAGTATAAACCCTGATTGGCTGGCCATCCACCAGGCAGCCGCCTATGGCCAGGAAGCCTGTCTCAGACTGCTGCTGGCAGGTAACGCAAATACTTGTTTACTTGTTGTCTCGCTGAAGAACACTTTGACAGGAGATGTGGTTCTTCTGGCAATTGGCTCTATGCACGCAGAATAACTCTTCCTACTTCCGGGCCGCTTATTTACTTCCTTCACAGGTGTTACCGATGATACCAATTAAGGTTCTGTTCCATTTAGTGTGCAGTGGTTCTCAAACCTTTTCATTTCAAGGACCATAACTCTGAGACTGCACAAATGGAACCAAATGGACCCGTACACTCTCAGAGTTACCCACCCGTACGGGTTCATTTTGAACCCACTCAAGGACACTTTGACACCCACTGGTGTAGCAGAGTGTTTCCAGTGAGCCAACACGAACAATAGCAACACCCTGAATCTGTTTGACCAGAATGGAACAGTCTTCATTAGTATCAGCAGTGACACCTGAGAAGGAAGTGGCGTGTGTGCATAGAGCCCATTATTGGATCTTTTCTCAGTTTAGTTTAGTGTGTCTTGTTTATTTCTTCCAGCCCAGCCTGGCATGGTGAACAAGAAAGCAGAGAAGGAACAGACAGCGTTGATGCTAGCGGTCGATAATGAGCACATAGACTGTGTCTGTCTGCTGCTGGAGAGTGGAGCTAATCCTGAAATTGTGAATGAGGATCGAGAGACTCCGCTTTATAAAGGTATAGAAACACCACAGGTGGTGCTGCAGTTTGTCCTCTAGTACTTTTGTTTTTCTATTTTACAATCACCCGTATTGGTGGTTTTCTTTTGGACCATGATTATTGCTGGTTTTCTGTCCAACCATGATGCCTTGCTGGTTTTGAATCCTATAGCCTACCAGGATACCATTATACTACTGTTTGTATACAACCAATATGTTCATGTACTGGACTGCCACTAGGTAGACCTGGGGCAACAAAATTATGCAATTAACTAGCTGGTTTGCAGGGACCACTTGCAGACCAAAAAAACCCACTGGTGAATCTTCCATTACTTCATCTGTACCTTCACCCTCTTATTACTCTGCATATCAATTAAGTAGCAGAAATTGTCAGCCCACCTCAGTCAACAGTAGCTATGGCATAAGTTACCAAACAGTGTGTGTTCTCCCCAGCATGTGAGAGGAACAATGCGAAGCTGGTGGCCACATTGATAAGCCACGGCGCAGAACTCAACACTCCGTGTATCCTGGGATTTAGAGCGCTGCATGAAGCTGTTGTCCAGAACAACGTGGAAATCTGTGAGCTCTTGGTTAAAGCCGGAGCCAAACTCAGTCCGGTCAACAACTACGGCATGACTCCTCTGTGCGAAGCTGCCCAGAGTGGGAAGTTAGAAACGCTACGCTTCCTTGTCACACACGGTAGGTAATGACCCCCTAGTATGGATGCTGCCTATGTATGTGTTGGTTCATGAGCACCAGTATGACTATGACTACCGTACCAGTAGGGGCGCTGTTGTGCCAGAAACAGAGAGAGAGAGAGAGATAGTATTAGTGCTGCACTGTTGCCTGCTAACGAGAGAGAGAGAGAGGAGAGGGGTGGGGGGGGGGGGGGAGTTGCACCACTCCGTTCACACCGGTGTGATTGTTTTCATTTCAATAGGACCTATACACTGCTTGTTTTCAATCCTACCAGCAGGTCTTCTAAGATGACTAAAAGTTTTATATCTGACCAAAATTTAAATTGCATTCACCCTTGTATTCTACAGTTAGCTTTTGAATAGACAGACAACAGTCCCGCGGACCATTAGAAAGATATCTAAAGACTGGGGCTCAACTATTGAATAGGTTTAGAGCCACCCCTTAACCCTATAACACTAAACCCACATTTTGTCACACCATCACCAAAATATATTAAAGTACAACAATAGGCTACATAAAAAAATAGATCACGCTAAATTGGTGAAAAATGTGGATATTATTTTTAAAGTATTGCTTAAAAATAATACTAATGGAGCTGGGATCTTTTCCTTTGGTCCACCCTTTCCTGGGAAATGTGAGAATGGTCCAGTGGGGGAATAAAAAGCCCGTCGTGGGAGTATGGGATTTTTTCTTTTTTTTAACAAAGTTAAAACAACATTATAAGCTTATAAGACAAATTATGTTTTATGTGCAGTGAAACGCATCTTCATCAATGTGCTGGTGCGTGGCTCCAATGGTAATGTTGTTGCATTCTAATGATCCAGGTGCTGACATAGACAAACAAGCATCCGATGAATCGACAGCCCTTTACGAAGCGGCAAAGAACGACCATGAAAACATCGTAGAGCTTCTTCTGTCGCTGGATGCTGACGCTAGCATACCAGGAAGGAGAGGCCTGTTGCCACTTCATATTGCTGCCCAGAAAGGAAGTTATAGGTGCGTACTACACTCACATGCGCGACTGCGACTTTCGTGTCTGACCCCCACCCAGGGACGTGCATACACAGACATCAAAGGGGGCTTCAGCCCCTTCCCATTTATCCATCTGTAAAACAACTGCCCTTTCCAGACCACAAATGCAGCATTTACTACGGTGTAAGAAATGCAAATGCCACTCCTTTCTATGCCATGCCAGCATTCAGGAGAATTGCTTTTTTTCCGAAGTTTTTTCCTGAACTTGAACGCAGCATTTTGCATTGAACAAATTGGTTCAGAAATCCATGTCGTTATACCGCATCTCCACTAGCTAAAGAGTGTTAATTGCGCCCCGAAAATATTTTTATCCAAAAGTGCCCTCTTACGGGATTTCAGCCCCTGCCTGTTTAACACTCCCTCCCTGCCCCCACCTCGATGTACTACGCAGCCAGGTTCATAACACAGTGAGCTAATCTGTGGCATGGTTTCTCTTCTGTTTTATCTGACTAACATCCATGATAACACTTAAAACCCCAAGGCCCCTTTTGAAGAGTGACAACCAGCTGTGGTCCTCCAGTGCCTTGACGACATGGGACTTGAACATGCCAAAAGTCTGTAGCAGAGCCAACCGATAAGCACACCACACCATTGAGCCAAGGCAACTTTGGGCGGCCCTCACCTGCTTTTGAGTTTTTTTTTTATTATTCTATATCCTTGACAATTTCAAAGCATTCTAGCATTGAAATGTATAGGAGCAATGGGACTTGAACATGGAATCTCTGTACTGAGAGATTGATTATTAGACTACTGCGCCATCACTCAGAACCTGTCAGCCAAAGTTCCAAGACTTCTAGCATTAAGCTGTAAGAGGACTGGGATTTGGACATAGAATCTCTGTGCTGAGAGTCGTATACACACACTAACACACCACAACCACGACTGCTACACTCAAAACACATTGACTTTATTGTACACGTTCTCCAATGCTGATTTGTGTATCGCATCGACATCGTTGCTTTTGTCACTATTCATTTCCAGCATGGTGTCCATGCTGATGTCGGCCACCAGTAAAACGAGGGTCCGTCGAACCGGGATCAGTCCTCTCCACCTGGCGGCGGAATATGACCACGACGACATTCTGGAGCTCCTGATCTCGGCCGGCTTCGACCCCAACGCCCAGCTGTCGACGGAGTGGACGAAACTCTACGAGGACCGCCGCAGCACGGCCCTCTACTCCTCCGTCTTCAACAACAACATGGAAGCCATCACCATGCTGCTGGAGGCGGGAGCCAACCCCAACCTGGATTTCTTCAGCCCTCTGCTGGTGGCCGTGAGGCAGGGCTGCGTGCAGACGGTCAGACTGCTGTTGGAACACGGAGCCAACGTCAACGCCTACGTCCCCTTCCATCGCACCAGCTTCCCGGCCTCCATCCTCTTCAGCCTGAAGCAGCTCCACGTGCTCAAGTTGTTGTTGGACAATGGCTGCGACGCCCGGTCCTGTTTCACCTGTGACTACGGCAGCGGGCCTCATCCGCCAATCAAAGTCACCCGCTTTGAGAGGTTCGGGTCGGACGACACGCGCGACCATTATACCCAGGTAAGACCGTTTGTGTGTGTGTGTGTGTGTGTGTGTGTTTTAAACATTCCAGAAAGTCCTGTCCTTCATATCCACTCAAAGCTGTAGGCATATCTATCTACTCTGTTTGTACGTACTGTGTGTATGTATGTGTTTAATTCCCGCAACTCGAGAACTGTTCGCCCCACCGACTTCAAATTCCACACGGTCACAGGTAGTGCAGTGCCTGGTGCCGAGTCCGTCGGATAGCCGGTTGTCGAGAACCAAACGCCTTTGCCCGGGATCCGGACAATTGCTATAGACGAATAAAATGTATTCGTCTATAGCAATTTTTTATTCTGACCCCTCCACGAAAAGGCCTAGTTGTCCTGACCCCTTATCCATCATTTTATACATGATGGATAATTAGTGTGGACTAGTGTGTAGTCTTAAGTACTCATTGATCACACCTGATCTCCATATATGGAGCTGGCCTGTATTGACATCACAGTGATGTTCTGTCTGTCATTTGTATAGACTCCATATTTGAGCATGCCTGACAAAGAACTCCATATATGGGCATAAAAGGGACACATAATAAAATAATCTGCAATCTGCAAACTCAAAATGCGTCGCACCGCAGTATGTGGCCCTCTGGAGTGAGGGTGGAAATAATATAGTGGCCCATCGTCAAAGTTGCCCACCACTGCACTATAGACACCTAGCCGGCGTGGATACGTTATCCATTGTGCCACTAGCCCAGTGGAATGCAGTAGTTCAGTGCCCCAAAAAAGCTTTACATTTGCTGTCTGACATCTGACAAAGTCAACCACTTGAATTTGATGGGGCGCTTGGAACCTGTGTGGGATTGTATAGCATGGAGTGTGCAATCACATTTGCTCTCTCACACATTACATGTCCCTCAAGGCTGCAGGGATATTGTCTGTATGTGTAGAGTAAAAGCAAACTGTGAGCAAGCCAGGAGTCGAACCTAGAATCTTCTGATCCGTAGTCAGACGCGTTATCCATTGCGCCACTAGCCCACTGGAATGCAGTACAGTTCAGTGCCCCAAAAAAGCTTTACGTTTTCTGTCTGACATACTTTTCTGAAACCATATAATAACAATTTGTTGCACTCAATAACAGTGTCATAATCACGGAAAAGCATTTTAGGCTATCCCACATTGAGTACTCACCACTATACTGTACGATCACAGGCAGGCGAACAGAGGTGTGGAATAGACACACAGATGCCAACCCCTATAAACATTATTGCCATTGTCATTGTGAATGCATCAGAACCAATACAGAATGAGTGGATTAACCAACCTTCTTTACATTATTTTATACATCATGCAGGGCTGGATTTGGGTCAAACATCTTGCCCAGACATTTGGCCCAGACCGGCCCACCACAAACTGCAAGCAGATAGCAGATACATCATAATTAAATAATTAATTAATTAATTAATCAATCAATCAATCAATCAATCAATCAATCAATCAATCAATCAATCAATGTCCAAAAACTCAACCACTTGAATTAGTATAGCATGGAGTGCAGTGAAGGCCGAATTTACCATTTGCTCTCAACACATGACTTTGGACCATTTTCCTGCAACGGAATTTTAATTATTCCAGAAAGTCCTTCATGTCCACTCTGAAGCGATATTGTCAGTCTGTGGAGAGTTAAAGCAGGGTGGAAAGTTTGGAAACATCTGTCTGAGGCGCTGGAAATAATTCCCCATTCATTTTTTCCCATAGGCGTTTCAAAAAGTATTTATTTGGCCCAGGCCGTAGCGTAACGGTCTGGGCACCGGACTGGTGATCCAGTCGCGGTGTGCCGCGGGTTCGACTCCCGAGCCCGACACGGCCTTTACCGCATGTCATCCCCCCATCTCTCTCCCGTTTCCTGTCAGCCTACTATCTGTCCCTTAAAAAATCAATAAAAGGCGTAAGCCGCAAAAAAATATCTTAAAAAAAAAAAAAAAGTATTTATTTAAATGTATTTAAGCCTTAGACAAAGCCAACAGCCGAGTTGACAAATCATGACAATAAACACAATTGTTTGGGCCGAACAAATAATTAGAAAGAAGAAAAAAGGGCCACACTTTTTTTAGTTTTTTTTTTCTTTTTTTCTTGGGGAATTATTTCCTGATGCCCTCGTCGTTCGGAAAGGGGGCGGGACTGCGACTCTCTATATAACAATGTCGTTTATTTGTCTGTGAATTTTCAGTTCTGTGAGATCATCTCCATGGACAGCATCAGCCGGTGGGCAGGGCCCATTATTGACGTTCTATTGGACTATGTGGGTCATGTGACTTTGTGCTCCAGGCTTCAGGAACACCTGAACAGCTACCCTGATTGGCAAGGCATCAAAGAGAAAGCAGGTAACAGAAAAAACCACATACACTGTACAGTAGAGGCCCCTTTTCCACCGGTTCAGTTATTTTTTTCCTGTCTAACATTGAACCAGTTCAGAGTGTTTCCACAGAGGACCCTTTTCCACCAGTTCAGTTCTTTTTGGTTCTTACAGTCCATGAGCCAGAGCACCAAAATTGGAATGTTAATTATGAATAATAAGTGGGTAAAACAATAACTATATTACATTGTTTAAACATAATGCTGGAAGGTTCACATTAACAGCACATCAAAGCATCAATGAATAGCAAAAAGTTAATCTATCGGTGTAGTTCAATCTAGTAAATGTAGATCGCAGCTGCTGCTGTTCACTAGACTAGAGCGATATGTGCCATTATGGAAGCCTATTTTGTAGGGAGAGCCTCTACAATTACAATCACTCGCTGGATTCTCAAATTATTTTCAAGCTGTTCGGTTTGTCACAATGTCAAATGTGTTATGTTATGATATGATATACAGTACTTGGATGTCTAGGTCGGATACCAAATGTATACGAAAAACCCTTTCTTAGTTAAAATAAAGTCACCACCAACTAAAATAATAAAATAAAGAAACCAACAGATGTGGATGATAGGCTGGTTAGTATAGCCTCTGCTTTATGTGTGGTTCCCAAACTGTTCAGCTCAAGACACAAAAGAGATTAGAAGTTTGCCTGGGACCCGAACTAGTGTAAATAGCAGATATACAGTAGGCCTACAAGCTGCACAACACTTCACGCCGTGTTGCGAGCTTGTGGAACTGCTATGTTCACTGCTTCTTAAACTTAAACAAATAAATGATATATTTTATTATTTTTATTTTTATTTTATTTATGAAATATTTTTGAAATATGTTGGACATTTTAATTGATGAAAAAGTTGTCTAGGGCCTACTCCAGTACATCTCAGAGGCAAATATTGTACTTTTACTATACACTATAGTTACTATAGAAGAGCTGACTTTAGGACGGTACCCGTCCCCCCCGAACCTCAAATGACGTCACATTGTAGGCTCTACAGAGCTGAACAGACTTTTATTCGGCTCTAAAATAGGAGTATGAATCGTGCCTTACACTTACATTTTACACAGACATTCTGCAAAAAGATTTTTACATTTGGTACTATTTTCGAATACGGTACTTCTACTAGGTTCTAGGTTCGAGGTTGTACTTTATTGGTACATCTTCAGACAATGCAGCAGCATAGATAACATAACATTCAAACAACACACAGCAGATAAGGGGTAGAATAAAGAGTGGAAGAGTGGACAGCTCAAACAAAGAGTAAAAAAAAGAGTAACATATGTCGACATTGCAGTACTACTGATACATTTACTTAAAGGTTTAATGACATTCATTTTCATTTTTAGTTTTTCTTTTAGGTTTTATGACCTCAATTACACCCACAAAAACCTGAACTTTGAACATTCAGTGGATTTTCTGTGGTCTGGAGAGGCGAAACAGTGAAAACAGTGACATCTGCTGGCAAATCCCATTGACATGATATATGGGATTTGCAGGCTGTGACATCACAAACAGCAGGAAAATCAGAGCAGTTGTTTGAGCCAGAAAACCCCAGACTACAGAAAATCTATTGAATGTTAAAAATTCAGGGGGGGTTTTTGTGGTGCAATTGAGCTCAGAAAACCTAAAAGAATTAAGAAAAATTACAAAAACGTTTTATTTTTTATTTTCTATGTCACAATCTCTTTTCCACCACTGTGTGTAAGTGCAGAATGTTGTGTGTTCCAGCACCACCGTGGAGACTCATGCAGTTGTGTCGACTGAAGATCAGACAGCAGGTTGGAAATCAACGCCTCAGAGATATCGAGACCTTACCTCTTCCTGGAACTCTCGTCAGGTTCCTCCAATACCAGCAGGAAGCTTCTGTGGATGAACCCCAGGAATCATGGGAGGACATGATGAGGTCATGGAGCTAAGCATTGTGGGGAAAAACCAGCATTGACAACAAAGATCGTCCTGTTTCTCGCCATGGACTTTGAGATCTATGGAACATGACGTCTACCTCGCTACTGGATGTGCGTCTCTGTACATTTAGATTTGGCTGACCGTATTCAGCAGGTTGCTGTAAAACATTCTTAATTGTGTAATATATGCATTTGTGAAAAACATGATTACAGTCATCATGTGCATCCAGTCTCTTACCACTAGATGTCAGCAGCCTGCAGGAAATACCGTCATCATTGTCAAATAACCTATGGATCCACTTGTTCACAAGCTATCTGATCAGATTCTGGCTGATTAGATTGGGTCAAATCTTGAAAATGGGTTGTTCAAATTGGAGAGAAGAACATTGAAACATTCTAAAATCTGATTAGTTGACATAATCAGAGTGGATTTCAGGAACAAAATATAATAAAACGTTCACGTTTGTCAAGTAAACATCCACAATATATATTTATTAATGATATGTGTTTGTAATTGTATATGCCTATAGGTCAGATTTATCAATTTTTTTAATTTGAAATTTCACTAGAGAATAAGCTGTAGAAAAAAGCTTTCACACACCTGGAGATAAGGTGTGTGGATGGACAGGTGCGTAGGCCAGTGCACATCAATAAGAAGAAAGATGCCCCAGCAGAGCACACTGAGTATCTGCTCGGTACAAGAGTGTTACCTTTATTCGAAGGGTATGGATTTTGGATCCATCACCCTTCAAAAAGTTCAAACCCTATAAGCACTATAATTCAGAACCTCTTGCCTGTTTGAGTGAATTTGGTGTGTGTGTGTGTGTGTGTGTGTGTGTGTGTGTGTGTGTGTGTGTGTGTGTGTGTGTGCGCGTGTGCATGCATGCGTAAATATATTCTATTTTTCCACTCTGTATGTCATGAGAGCAGTACCCATTTACTTTTGTCTCTTGACTTCTTAGTGCTCTTATTGTTGACTTCTTAGTGGACAACCAAGTGTCTTTACATCATTCTTTGTATAATGCTTTTAGAATACATCTAAATTATGTCAAAGTTCACTGGGGTCCTTGTGCCTTTAAATGAGGTCAGCAAATCAGCATTCGTCACAAGCTGCACTCCTCTTTTCTAATCAGACTCTGTCTAGTGATTGGTTGATTTCTCTCAAATGTTTGTATATAAGTAACAAAATGCTGTGTTATGGCTGAAGAAGGTCAGTCAGGACAGAAACATTGCAGTCTGAGAAATTAACACTCTGACGCTTGTATTGAGCAGATATGTGTGGGTGTATCTTTCATCTTAGAGAATAAGCCCCTTGAGTTGCAGTAACTTGTTTCTCAAGGGGCAAAGTTGTATGTTGTCCAAAACAATCCAACAAGACAAAACAAATAAGGACATACACAAGGCTCGTCTTCCACCATCTCAAACGCCTATACATTTATCCTTAGAGGTTCTTTAAAACATATTTTGAAATACAAGAAATAAGACTATCAATGCAAATAAACAGGTATAGAACTATGGTGCCAAATATGATGTTGAGGGGTTTGAAAAAGAAAAGAAAAGACCAAACTATGATGAATGAGGATGTTTGTAGTATTGCTTACTGTTTTCTGTCTCTTCATGAAGTGACGCCACAGTTATTTTACAGTAGCTTAACTTTTGATACAACTGGGCCCACCCGGCCCAGAAGAGAGATCCAGACAAGCATTCAGCAATGGGTTTGAAAACAGTAATACAGTCTTCTGGTCTGAGTGGTTTATGGGGCTGGCTGTTGCTCAGTGGGTAGAGAGGCTGTCTGGTAATCATCAGAAGAGTATTGGTTCGTCTCCCGTCTTGACCTGTCATGCCTGTTATGTGTCAAGATGCTTTTGACAGGCCTGGAAGTTCTGTTTTTGAGGGTGCAAACAAGGCCCAGTGCCAGGGCCACAAGGCCATCAAATCCAAAACAACGTTTTTAAGACCACTTCATTAATTTATATTGAATACACAGTATGAGTTGAAATTCTTCATTGGGAATGACCCCTTGATATGAATCTTGTTTTCAAGGGGTTCCGCACATACAGATTACATAATAGGCCTACACATAATTAGAAAACAAAACAAAAGAACAGTAGGACAGGACAAACAAACATAAACAGGACAATTCATACATCAGCAAACAAGAACAAAATCCAACACAACAATACACAAAGCACATACATGAAACAACGCATTATAGTCTGTTACTGTACACATACTGTATATGTGATGTATATCTGGATAGCTTATGCCTCTCAAAATATGTCACAATATCTTCTCTAGAGATCCTTTGTGTTGAAAAGACCCCTGGGTGTTTTATTGGGGGGTTACAGTAAAGCAAATGGTTGGCAACTGATATCTGAGGACAGACAGACAGACAGACCTTCCATGTGCTACGTCCAACCAGGGAAACTCCCCCCTGTCAGGTGTAAAGGAGCAACTTGGACACTCAAGCATGAAGGAAGCATGAGTTAAGTCCGTTGCTCTCCCCAGGTTGGCGGAGGGTGTGTAGAGCCCAGGATCACATTAGATGATTGACACAGGGGTGAACAATGGGTTACAAAATTGTGGGATAAAAAATATATATAAAAAAATATATATGTTTTCTTTCACATCAGGATGTATATAATAACCCACCTAGTCAGAGTTTGAATGAGTGTAGCATTATGTGCAGGGTGTAAGTGGAATACCTATACACATTAATATAGGCTAATATTAATATTTGAGTTAAAAAACACACTACACATGCCTATCCCTGCTCTAGGCAGCCAGTTGTATTGTGGCATAGCCTACACATGATGAGTCATATGTCAAATTGACTGGCTTCATCTGGAATGGTGTGCTTGACTTTTTCTAATCGATATGTTAAATGTAGTTCAACATTTATTCTTGATTTAAACAATCCCATAGACATCAATGTGAAAAGCTGACAGCTCCCATTCAAGTATTTTCCTCTCAGAAATAATCAGAGCTACAGTTACCACACTTTATAGTTCGCACACTTTATAGAGGGTCTGATTTATTTATTTATTGATTTGTTTATTGAAAAATACAAACACAAGAAAGCCGGCAGGCTTGTTTCCATTTTTTTTGTTTTTGTTTTGACAGCCAGGCCACTAGGAGGCAGGCCACCGGGAATCGTCCCGGTGCTCCCGATGGCCAAACCGGGCCTGCAGATGACGCTTCCTCCTCGGGCCTCCCAACCTTTGGCCCTTTCTGAAACCAGTCCCTTGACTTGAAGTGCTCTCAGGAGGTTCCCTTGTCAGGAAGTGCCCCTCCATCTGAATCAAGTTCCCTTAATTAGGGTGCTGGGTATAAAAAACTGTTTGGAAATACACTCGCCCTCCTTGTGCAGAAACAGGAAACAGACACCATTCGTTGCCATGGTTACCATCATGCAATTGTGTTACCTGTTATTTTGTTTGTACAGTTATATTGCATTGCATCGTGTATTGTGTGACATGGATTTCATTAATATGTAAAAAGGAAATACAGCGTGACTGTCAAAAATGACATGTCATAGGCCTATACATCCATGGTGTTTATAAATCATTGTTAAAAGTTGTTTTGTTTGTGTGGTTTCATTTAGTTTTTCACGGTGGGGTAAATAAAGAGCCCTTGTGAACATCAGTTGGAGCGTTGCCTATTCTGCATCAGATGAAGATTGTTTAGGAGGAGTTTATTAAATGATTTATCAATTATTTGTGGTGGTACTTACATTTGTAGGTCGCGGTATCCATGCGGACAGAGAGCAGGGCTGCACAAGGCAATCGAGTCTAGATCGGCACAGACTCGCTCTTGAGGGCTTTATAAGCCACTTCCACTCAAGGCTGCTTGGTTTCGGACGACACTTAATATGGCGCAGCCTCGCGTGAACGCGCATATCGAGGGCAAGTGTGTAGGGCGAGTGGCGAGGAGCTGGTTTCAGAAAGGGGGTTTCCCTGTCCTCTGCCTTCTTCTGCCTCCTTGCGGAACGCGGTGGTGATCTCATCGATGGTTCGTCCCTTGGTCTCTGGCACCTTGAGGAAGGTGTAGACGAAGAACGCGACCAGCAGCACGGTGAAAATGAGAAACACGTAGGGGCCCATCAGCTCCTCTACGTACTGGAAGCTCATGCTCACAATGAAGTTGGCGGTCCAGTTGAATAAACCGGCCACGGCCATGGCCGAGGGCCTCGGCCCCTGGGAGAAGATCTCCGCGGTGATGAAGAAGCGGATGGGCCCCGGCCCGATCTCGAAGAACGCCACAAAGGAGAACACGGCCACAACATTTAACATTTAATGGAAATCCCCTTCCCATATTATGGGAAGGGGATTTCCATTAAATGAATGAACCTGTAGAGATACAGTAACTATAACTAAATAATTATAATATTTGCCTAGCCTACTAGTTAGGTAAATGGTGCATGTATATAGGTGCTTTTGTCCAAGGCGCTTCACGTAGATTGTGCATTACATTCACCCACACATACACATCATTTTGGACAAAAATAGCAGATCTACAAGCTCCGCTGCGACGCGCTAAGAGCTTGTAGATCAGCCATTTTCGGGGCGCAATCCAGCACTCTTTAACTAGTGGAGATGCGGTGTACGACATTAGATTTGAAAACATTTATAAACTAATTTGTTCAACAGCAAAATACTAAGTTCAGGAGGAAAAATGCAATTCTCCTGAATGCTGCCTTAATCCGGCATGGCATGGGAAGGAGTGGCATTTGCATTTCTTTCACCAGAAACGCTACATTCGTGGTCACGTTCCCATCTGGCCTCTGCTCTCTAACGGCCACTCTTACTCCTGAACCACTGCCGCCCCAAAAGTAGATGTAGTGGAGTAGAAGTAGCCTACTGGAATAATAATAATAATAATAATAATAATAATATTATTATTATTATTATATTACTGGAAGAATGGACATACTCAAACAATGTTAACCGTACCTCAATTGTACTCAAGACAAGCCACTTTTTATTTGTAAAGCATTTTTAAAAACAACAGAACGTAACCATTCAAAATAACATCATAGACCTCATACAATACAGCATGTTCGAAAGAAACAAGACAATGAGTTAGTTGCGCTCAGACTGAGCTAAAAGAAGAAGAAGGTGATTTTTTTCAGGGTGGATTTAAAAATGTCAATGTGGGCTTTATGTGTAATGGGAGATTGCGTCCATGATTTGAGGCATTAAGCCACTCCTGCAAACTTTGGATGGAATATGAAAAATCGGATCACATACATAGATAATGTGATTTGAGGCATTTTTGTTCAGAGCAGACCACTCCTGCCTTTCTCTCAGAAAGCCAAGGAAGGAGGAAAGGGGGCGGTCCCCAGGGGATGCATGTGTTTGGACCGACGTACTAACCATCTGACAGGCATTCGTCCGCCACGGGTGAGTTTTAACCGGCAACGCATGTCAGGAGCCAGGGGTGAGTCTTAACCAGCCACGTACCGTATGTGTCGGACTGTGTCTTTCTGACAGAGCCTTGACGATGGATTTCTACTTTTTGCCTGATCTTTGTCGTCAACGCTGGTTTTTCCCCCACAATGCTTAGCTCCATGCGTTCATCATGTCCTCCCATGATTCCTGGGGTTCATCCACAGAAGCTTCCTGCTGGTATTGGAGGAACCTGACGAGAGTTCCAGGAAGAGGTAAGGTCTCGATATCTCTGAGGCGTTGATTTCCAACCTGCTGTCTGATCTTCAGTCGACACAACTGCATGAGTCTCCATGGCGGTGCTGGAACACACAACATTCTGCACTTACACACTATAGAGCAGTGGTTCCAAAACAGTCAGTCGGTACCCGGCTTTGGGTCGCGGACAAATTTGTATGGGTCGTAAATATGTGAAATGTTCCGGTTTCTTCCATTTAAACAATTTATTTTTGTTTGTTTTGTTTTTATTATTTCAAAATATTTTTAAAAAAAAATGCTCGCGGCAGGAGTCTCTTCCTGGTTTTTAGACAGCTGGTGGATCAAAATGAAGCTCCACCCACGCTGCAGAGCCAGAGAACCGGAAACTTGCCGTGTGGGTGGAGCTTAATTTCCATCCACCAGCTGTCTAAAAACCAGGAAGAGACTCCTGCCGCTCGCGGCATTTGGTATCTTCGTGAATCTACTGTCTGGATGCAGTCAAAGTCTGTCTAATACGACTGGTTTTCTGTTACCTGCTTTCTCTTTGATGCCGTGCCAACCAGTGTAGCTGTCCAGTTGTTCCTGAAGCCTGGAGCACAAAGTCACATGACCCACATAGTCCAATAGAACGTCAATAGTGGGCCCTGCCCACCGGCTGATGCTGTCCATGGAGATGATCTCACAGAACTGAAAATTCACAAACTACGTTGTTAACTTGTTATATAGTACCTTTTATTTGAAGGATAAGCCCCTTGACTCCTATATGCATCATCTCATTTTCGAGGGGGTCCTTAAATAGAACATAATATAGACTCAGTATAGAATAACACATTAATAGCTTGGCTAACTGTTTTTGAGGGACACTAGCACCTCCAATACAGTACATGGCTTTTAACCCTTGCCCTGCCAGTCCCAATTTTTTTGTTTGGGTAACAAATTGGCATATTTTTAATTAATCGTTTTAACATACAAGAAAGATCTGGTGGATTGAAGAGATGTTTTTTTTCCATTCATTCATTGCAAATGTATTCTCTCGATTCGCCACCAGATGGCGGGAAAGCATCATTATGCTGATTTTGGCTAAAATAGACGGATCTTCCTAAGTCACTTCCGGTTGAACGATCAACAACATCCTGTACTATTTTGACCCTAGTCAATAGCTTGGCTGGTCCGGATTGCTAAGCTAATGCTATATTTTTCATAACTAAGTCAAATTATCCTCAAATCAACCCCAAATACGATCACGCGGATTTCGGCCGTTTTTTGGTAAATTACATCCAACATTAGTGATATTAGCGAAAGAATATTAATTTTTGCTCTTTTGACCCCGCGATAACTGATATTGATTGTCATTCCGTTTTTTCCGTTAACGGGAGGTTTAGATTTTTCGATTAATTCCGTTTTTTCCATGAATTGTAGGCCAAGGGTTAAAGATTAAGAGATCATAATTATGGCAGTCAAGTCTATGGGATTTTTAATGTTTGTTTAGAGCACGTATGACGTAAATGGTTTGCCAGCCAAGTCTATAGTGGTCCTAAATGTTTAGAAGTGGCATACCCATTTCCTGTTCTGGTTCCTTTCCCCATAGCTTTGTTTGATTTGACTTGGCTATACTAGTTTGAACTGGAAATACACGGTGCCTTCACACGTGTTTCCAGTTCAAATCTGCTGCAGAGTCAATCAAACAAATCTATGGGATAATGAACCGGAACAGAACATAAATGGGTATATGCACCTTCTAAAAACAATGGACTATAATTATGCACAGAGCCCATTAACTAGCTGGTAAGGAAACACACACCTGGTAGCAATGGTTGCGCGTGTCGTCGGACAGGACTCTCTCTAGGCGGGCGTTTCTGATTGGCGGATGAGGCCCGCTGCCGTAGTCACAGGTGAAACAGGACCGGGCGTCGCAGCCGTTGTCCAGCAACAACTTGAGCACGTGGAGCTGCTTCAGGCTGAAGAGGATGGAGGCCGGGAAGCTGGTGCGATGGAAGGGGACGTAGGCGTTGACGTTGGCTCCGTGTTCCAACAGCAGTCTGACCGTCTGCATGCAGCCCTGCCTCACGGCCACCAGCAGAGGGCAGAAGAGGTCCAGGTTGGGGTTGGCTCCCGCCTCCAGCAGCATGGTGATGGCTTCCATGTTGTTGTTGAAGACGGAGGAGTAGAGCGCCGTGCTGCGATGGTCCTCGTACAGCTTGGACCTCTCCTCCGACAGCTGGGCGTTGGGGTCGAAGCCGGACGAGATCAGGAGCTCCAGAACGTCGTCGTGGTCGTATTCTGCCGCCAGGTGGAGAGGACTGATCCCGGTTCGATGGACCCTCGTTTTACCGGTGGCTGGGATCAGCATGGACACCATGCTGGAAAGTAATCACATTCTTAATCCATCATAGTAATGACAAGGAAGGTGCATCTGGGCCATGGTGGGTTGGTAGTACTGTCGCCTCACAGCTAGAATGGTCCCAGGGACAGGGTTTGGTTCCCGCTGGGGACTTGTTCTCTCCTCCCAGACCCAGACCCTGGGTGGGGTTGGCGAAAGGGCCTTTGTTTGCATGTTCTCCCCGTACCCTCACAAAAACATGCAGTAATCCTGGTCTCTCTACTGCCCTTCGCGGGGACTGGGTCACTGCCCATAAGCCAGACATCCTAGTCAGACCTGCGTGGCCGGATACAACTAATCCGTGCTGCGGGTTCAAATACACCCGGGGCTTCCTGTGAGGTTAGGGTTAGGTTAGTTTGCGATAGTGTTAGTAATGGACGGTCTGAAGGAGGGTAACGTACGTACATGTGTGTACGGTTGTACATGCACGTAACTCGAGAACCGTTTGACCCACCAACTTCACATTCGACACACGCGTTCCACACCCCCACAGGGAGTGCAGTGCCAGGTATCGAGTCGGTCGGAACCACCACAAAAGACTCTGCAGACTTTGAGGCAAACTCCTTTCACCTGTGGTGTCTTTGGTGACAGTAGTGAGTGGGGGCAGTGCTTGAGTGTACTGTACATACATGTCACTTCCTCTCTGTGCGGCGATGTGAAGTGGCAGCAGGCCTCTCTTGCCTGGTACGTCAGCGTCTGCGTTGTGGGACAGAAGAAGCTCCACAACGTCCCCACGGTCGTTCTTTGCCGCTTCATAAAGGGCCGTCGATCCATCGGTCGCTCGGCTGTTTATGTCTGCACCTGGTTCATTTCAATTTATAACATTTTACCCACACACGCACATGGATAATGACGCTTTATATATTCCCGGCACAGAATATACAGTTTACCTCACGTAATTCTGTGAGTTAAAACAGCGATTTCAAGGCATTTTATAACCTTTGAAGACCTATTAAGAATATGTGTCTCACACTGTTTCAGTGTCAGACACCGATGAAGGATGGATAGCCGAAACGTCTGTCTCTCAAGTTATGTAAAGTTAAAACATAATATAAATGTACTCCTGCCACTGTGTGCGATCCTTTGTTTATTATGTGCCTGGTCTGACATTCAGTACCTGTAGAATAAAAGGTTCAGTGCAATGGATATAAAACCAGTAGTCCTAGTAACTAAAGTTTTCAAATAATTGTAGTGAGTAAAAGTACAAATTTTGTCTCTGAGATGTAGTGGAATAGAAGTAAAAGTACTGGAAATCGGAAATACTTAAGTACAGTACTTAAGTAAAAGTACTCAGTTACTTTCCACCACTGCCTCTACCTACCTACCTACCGTGTTTGAGGAGGACTTGTGTGGCTTCACACTTCCCGCCCTCGGCAGCAGTGCACAGTGGAGTCATGCCGTGGACGGTGACGGCGTTGACTTTGGCTCCGGCTTTGACCAACATCTGGCAGACCTCCACGTTGTTCTGCGTGGCGGCTTCGTGCAGCGCCGTCCATCCCTGGACAGTAGGGGTGTTGGCGGCTGCACCGTGGTTCAACAGCGTGGCCACCAGCTCCGCATTGCTCCTCTCACACGCTGGGGAGAACAGCATCAGAGTCAGCTTTGTTGTGCTTTATTTCTCACAGTTTTGTAAACTAAGAAAATTTAAATTGTTTTGTGTGCATAGTTCCCATTGTGTCATTTTGTAAAAAAAAAAAAACTGTAGGAGAAAGCTTTCGCACACCTAGAAATCAGGCGTATGCACAGGTGCCAGTGGTGTCACGATCCGTGACGTTTTCTGCTGTGTTTTCTAGTGTTCCTTGTTCCTAGTTTGGGTTAGTGTTTTACTGTTCTGTTGTGCTCCTTTATTTTGTAGTATTTTGTGTCCTGGTTTCCTTTGTGGTTACTGTTACCTGTCTTGTCTCATCTGTGATTATTAGTTTGCTCCACCTGTGTCCTGTTAGTCACTTAGCCAATCCCTGTCTTGATTTTGAGTTTTGTTCACCTGTGCCCTGTGTATTTATACTCTCCTGTTTTTTCAGTTCTTTGTCAGATCATTGTTTGTATGTCATGTGTCAAGTGTTATGCTCCTAGTACTTTGTCTCCCAGTGTTACTCCTTGTGTTCTCCTCGTGTTGGATTTTTGGTGAATAAACCGCCTGCAATTTCCACTATACTCTGCCTCTCTGCCTCTGTCCTGCGTTTGGGTCCTAACCCTCTTCACATCGTGACAAGTGGACATCAATAAAAGCAATAGAATACACACACACACAATGTGTATTTGCTCTGTACATGAGTATTTTCTTATTTGTGCCTGTGGACCTACTCATGTACCGAGCAAATACAGTGTGCGGGAGTATTCGAGTGCATGCCTTTCATCCGACGGAGCATTGGTCCGAACGACAACCTACCTCCTCCCTCACCCTAACCCTAACCTCCCCCGGGGCAGACACCTAAACCTAACCGCAACCCTCTCCCGACCCGCAGCGCACCTCGGAGCATTGCTCCTTCGGAGCAATGCTCTGTCGGATGATAGTATGCCTCCCGGAGTATTCTATTGTGTCCAATAAAAAAAGAAAGGGAAGAAAAGAGAGAGAGGGGTGGTATATAAGGCCGGATAAGAAAGAAAGTTTGAGTGCTTTTACCACAAAAAGCACATGTAAAGAGACAAGAGTATTCTTCTGTGTGGGTCTTGGATATTTACAAGCTTTTCGCTACAAATTGTACAACTGAAAGGTCTCTTAGATTTTCCCACAAAGGTGAACACGTACAAAATATAGGCTTTGAGCAGTGCTTAACTGTAGTCCCACCACGCTTCAAAAAGGTGGCATACCCGTTCCCTGTCCTGGTTCATTTTCCCATTGCGTGAGAAATGAACTGTAGAAAACTATATGAGGTGAATTAAGGAGGATTCATTAGTGGCTTTCAACCTTGGTCCTGCGGCTTCCTGGTTCATCTTATAGCCCCATAGCCAGGTCTAACTAGTAGTCCCTTAGTAGTCAGTCTAAATAGAATGAAATTAAACAGCAATACTATGAGTCCTGCTATAGGACACAAAACCAGCAGTAGTCGGAAGCGCTAAGGAATCGTGTTGGGAACCACTTGAACTACACAGACATAACACTGACAATTTCCGCATCCTCAATGACATGTTCTACCTTTATAGAGCGAAGTCTCTCGATTTGCATTCACAAGGTCAGGATTAGCTCCACTCTCCAGCAGCAGACGGACACAGCTTGCATGCTCCTTATCGACCGCTATCATCAAGGCTGTCTGTTCCTTTTCTGTTTTCTTGTTCAACATGCCAGGCTGGGCTGGAAGAAACAAGACACACTGAACTAAACAGAGAGAAGATCCAATAATCCCCAGAACAACGTGTTCTTTAGCAGGACAATAAGAAAACAAGTGTTTGTACAGTGTTACCTGTCAGCAGCACTCTGAGGCAGGCCTCCTGGCCATAGGCGGCTGCCTGGTGGATTGACAGCCAGCCAGGCTTACTGGACAACAGGTTGCATCCTGGGACATTAACTAGCTTTCTGACTCTGTTAGCGTCACCAGTCCTTATCGCTTCAAGTAGAGGATCCTCCTGCCTAGAAAACAATACACAACTAAGAACGTGCACTCCTTGCAGAGCATATACCTCCACCATTTTCTCCCACCCACCCCCTTTCCCCCTCACTGTATATATATTATTTTCCCTTTTTACCTCCTATGATGATTTCCTGTTTTGGGCTATAGAAGTGTATATTCGTACGTCTCTAAATGTTTTGATGAATTGAAAACGGTGGGCCCTATTGTAAACAAGTGTAATGCTTTATGGTGTCGTCCACTCACAGTTTTTGTATCGAGTTGTACTTGTATCGAGTTGAAAATGTACTGTAATTATGCAAACTGTCAATAAATACTTCAATGATCAATCAAAACCAGTCAGGGTTGCTTAACCAAGGCTGTGTAAGTGATGGGTTGGAAGGAAGATAGGGGGCGCGAAGCTCACGGCCAAGACGCGTCGTGCTAATACAGTACATCACTTGATGTAGTAGAAAGTTGTCCAAAGCAGTGAAAGTGAGAAAAACGGGGCCAGGTCCCATTGAGGCCGGGCACCTCCCAAGGGAGATTGAAATGCCACCCCCCCGGCCCCGGGCCAACAGCGAAACACGTTGTCGGGGCAGCCCTCACCCCGTTTTTCTTGCTTTTACTGGTTGTCTCCACCAGGCCGAAGGCATGGGGAGAGAGTATGTTTTAACTATTTTACTGTAACACACATTTTTGGGGTGTTTTTTGCCTTTGTTCCTAGTGTGGACAGTAGTGTGACAGGAACTGGGGAGTGGGGAGTACAGAATTTACAGAATCACAGAATAGACACACTCAAGAGCACACGTACACATGCTCTTGAGTGTCTAGATTCTGTTCTTACCTTAAACAAAATGCAGCTGAGAAAACATTGGTGAAAATGTTGTGCCCTAAACAAATATTTAAGTCCATAGACTCGCTGGCAATCGATTTATGATTATGTCATAAATCACACCCGTGTGAAGTGAGGGGCGCTCTTATCGTCATACATCTTCATGATGTAAAACAAAAACAGCAATTACTCTAGTTGTCATGAAATAACAATACATGACGTAAATTATCCATTCATTCTCAATGGGAATTTCCTCCTTTGTGTTAGGAGATAATAGCCGATTTGCTTAGACACATGCCGTAAATTCTCATGCCGTCAATCCATTCATTGTCAATGGCATTTAATGTTTGTGTTAGGACAGAAATCGACACTTGACGCTGAATATCCTCAAAGTCCATAAACTTGGCTTCCATATGACCTGATCTTCAAAAGCCATGCATTGACAAGTATAATGATAAAACAAAAAAGTATGCAAAAAATGTAAACAAACAAACAAACACTATAGTCACTGTGCAGTAGCCTACAAAAGCATTATATTACACAGACCTGGGTAGGCCGCCTGCATGGCAGAGAGAGACGCAGAGCGGCCCTATATGTCTATTGTCTATATAGTTATTATTCATGCCATTGATTTGTTCTGTGTTACAGGTGTGTGTATTCATGCCGTTGATTTGTCCTGTGTTACAGGTGTGTCTGTTTCAACTCACTCCTCGGTTTCTGGTTCGACGCGCATAATGTTTCCAACAGCGTTGCGATACGCCACCATTCGCTTTCCGTAACCCGTTGTGAAGTGACTCACCCAGCCCCTGTCACATGAACAAGGAGTTAGCCAGCATGCATGTTAGTCTGTTCCCACACTTTTTAGCTCGAGACCCAAAAGAGAAATTAGACGTTTGCCCCGGGGGAACAAACTACTAAAAATCACCGCTGTGTGAAGTGAGGGGCGCTCTTATCATTAGGTGATGTAATGATGATGTAAAACAAACGGTGTCAAAACAAATATTAAATTATCTTTATTGTTAATTAGATTTAATGTTTGTGTTAGGGACAAAACACATTTCGCTTCATTGTTAATTGTCACAAACATTGAACTAAAAGTAAAAACAAACATTAAACCTGTATATAGCTAGCGCCCCTCAAAAATAGCAGATCTACAAGATGATAATGCGCCACGTTGTGAGCAAATGTATGTCTAAATTATGGAATTTCTTTGATTTCTTCATGAAATTACTAAAACAATCATTGCATTTGGTTTTTAATTCATGGGTTCCGACCCAGTGTGGGTTAAAGGAGCACTTCACCCATTTTCTTCATATAATTGGTCCTCACTAATTAAAGGCTCATTGGTACAATTGTTTGTCCACTACTCGGCCTGTGTCTCAGAGGAGGGCTGTGGACAGTTCAGAAACTTTTAGTTGCCAACAGTGAGATTGTTGATGGAGAATCCAAGCTTATGCTAGCCTGGCTCCAGCCCTGAATCGCTAGCCACGGCCATTAAGAAAATGTGTTCTGAATAATGAAGTGAAACGAAATGAAAATTCAGACTGCTTATGCCCTTCGTGTTTTCTAATTCTATTACTGGAGAGTTAGCATGGTATAATAGAGGCCATTGCTATTGTGTTAATTAAAACATATAAATACAAATAAAACATTTAAATCTCGTTTGAAATGACCAAACCTGCCTAGGCTCTGATGTCACTGGTTATCACTGGTGTTATAATGAGCATTAGATATGTTGAAACTGGGTGGTCCTTGGTCTGAGACAAACAAAACATAACAACCTAAAACAGGCAATAAATAAAACACTATATAAATATAAACAACTATAATGCTTTCTATAATCATCACTATAATGATTCTAAGCAGTTAAAGCTATAGTCGTTAGACTTGAACCTTTGCATTGTTTGTACAGCCTCTTCATATTGACTGATTCATTTGGAATGATCTGACAGACACCTACCCGTCTGGAGGCTTCAAAGCTGGAGGATTGGGAGAACTGTAGTGAGCGGTGACGCTGTGGTTCTGGGCATCGGGTTGAGCGCCGCTGGTGCTCTGGAGGTATTGGGCGCTGCGCCAAGAGACGTCTGCATTGGATGCACATGGAGTCTGTCTGGTATCCGCGGATGGGGTCTTATTGTGGTCGTCGCTGAGGCTGCGTTCGATGGCTATCTGGATCAGCTCCTCGTCGGACAGGTTGGTGTAGACAGAATAGTCCTCAAACCCCAACGATGGACCGATCGAGGCTCCCACAGAAATGCCGGCTGTCTCCATGACGATCGATGCTGATGAGGGAGATTAAGAATAAGCTTTATTGTCACGTCACAGTTTTACAGGTCAAAAAGTGTGTGTAATTTGTTTTTAGGCGTATGTTCCCATTGTGTCATTTTTTTCCCCAAGAAAAACTAAGAAAGGGAAGAAGAGGTATATATTAAGGGAAGTAGGTATTTACAAGCTTTTGTTACAAACAGTACAACTGAAGGGTCTCTTCTCTCTCGTTTTCCACCAAGAATACAAGTAGGCTAAAGCTCGTGTGTTTTCTTACATCAGATATTGACAAGCCTTTGCTGACAAGACTGTGCAACTAAAAGCTTTTATACAAGGTCCAAAAAACATATTTACACATAGTACATAATACTGTAATATATAGGTGCGTGATCATAACAGCCACTGGGTACTAATATCAATACTGCAATGTATAAGTACTCTGTTACAAAGTAAAAGTCTGGAATTCAAAATGGACTTGAGTAAAAGTACAAAAGAATTGGTATTAAAATGTACTTAAAAGTGCCAAAAGTAGAAAGTATTCATAATGCAGAATGTTCCGTTTCACAAGTTTTCAAATGCATAGAAAACATTTTGAAAATAGCAGATCTACAAGCTTCAAAAGTTCAAAGCTTCAAAGTCTCAACACTATGCACTGCAGTCACATTTACTCATACCAATATCAAACATCTACACTAAAAAGTAAAATGTTATAGTCCTATGCATCGTTGGTTGATAATGCATACGTTGCATTGTTTCTTCAACATTTAACAATATACATTTGACATACAATGTAATTTGTGGGTGGTTGGGAATGAATACGATATTGGAAAGATCTCGAAAAAGACCTTTGACTTGTTTTATTTTTTTACGACACAAGATATTTTAAATGTTGGACTACCTAGAAAGTGCTTAAACAGATTTTCAAGCTATATTAACATTTTTTGCTGGGGACCCCCTGGAACCCCCCCGTGGACCCCTGGCGGTCACTGGACCCCACTGTGAGAACCAGTGCTGTGCGGAAATGAAAAACGGACTATACCACATTATTAATTTTGAGCAACAACACTAACCACATATTAACATTAAGCAACCGTAGCATTTATCCACACACAGTATTCAATTCACGTTATATTATGTTATAAATTCTTACCTGTGTATACTGAACCTCTTCTCTGTCAAGACTTTGCAGGCTGTCTCTGTTCATGCGTCTTTATTCTTAGACAGTCACGTGACTTCACACTCGGGCACATGAGCTATGTTTGGTCCTCCGCCTCGACTCCTCCCCACATGTCTGAAAGCAGCGGGGGCTGACAGGCTGTGCCCCTTCAGGTCGGCCCTTATGCCCTTCAGTGATATGTATGGCCCAAAGCCACAGTGGCCTTGGGACCCTTTATTTACCCGCGCTGACCCATATACTGCATAATGGGTTCACAATGTGAACTCAATATGTCCCAACAAAAAGGAAGGGGGGGGGGGGGGGGTCACAGTATCCCACTGTATATGACGTGTAGTGTATGTATGTATTATGTATGTATGCACCTGCACACAAGGATATCGCTATGTTGACTTATGACCTGAGATCAGATTCTAAAAATGTCTGTTTGAAAATTACAGTTTTCTGAAAAAGCTATGTTTCTATGTCAGTGGTTCTTCGATTTTTCAAAAATAGCAGACCTACAAGCTCGTAGCGCGCCACTCAGTGGCGCGCTATGAGCTTGTAGATCTGCTATTTTTCAATAGCTAAAGCACAACATAATGCTAACACCAAAAGGGGTTCCCACCCAAAATGGGTTAACGTTGTATAACACTTTAAGACCTGAGACCAGATTCTAAATGTCTTCTAAATCGTGACAGTTTTCAGAAAAACGTATCAGTGCGACCGCTGGTGCTCAACTTGTTTAAGTCAAGTACCCCCAGAATGATCTGTATTTGGCCACGGACCTCTATCTGAAAATATGTGGTTCCCCAGAAGCAAATATTTGAGTTTAAAACATTGGCTGTGAAAGAATATGTATATAATTCAAAGATTTGCACACATTTTCACGATTTTTGAAAAAATAGCAGATCTACAAGCTAGCTCGTGAAGTTTAAAATAATGGTTTTACAGTGGATAAAGGCTAAGCTGACACAGATGCGTTTCAGGTCTTAATATAATCCAGCCATCTCACACACTGAGGGCAGCGATGGAT
This sequence comes from Protomyctophum parallelum, assembly GCF_964188405.1. NCBI lineage: Eukaryota > Metazoa > Chordata > Actinopteri > Myctophiformes > Myctophidae > Protomyctophum > Protomyctophum parallelum. The sequence goes on along the minus strand of NC_139717.1, from coordinate 19,095,928 downwards.
GCTGCCAAGACACAGCGGTTGGGCACGATCATGTGTGTGAAAATCCAGGAAAATCCAGGAATTTTACAACAAAGCATTTCTATACTGTGGTATTTTAAGTGCCCCGAGAAATCGGACACTGTCACCATCCACTGTCACCCCCCAAACAGCCTTTGGCACTGTTGAGGTGTTATATGGAAGTCCAGGTTGGCTTCGACAGCTGCAGTAATCTGTATTGAGTCCAGTGTCTAATATCTTCGTCTTGACAATACAACAGATTGTTTACAGGGTTCACATCAGGCCAGTTGGCTGGTCAGTCAAGCACAACAAGCAATACCATGGGGCAGGTCAGTACACCAGTTACTACTAGTAACTGGTGTACTAGTTGTGGGCCACAACTACTAGTAACTGGTGTACTAGTTGTGGGCCACAACTACTAGTAACTGGTGTACTAGTTGTGGGCCACAACTACTAGTAACTGGCACGACTTGTGGCACTGTGGGTAGGTGCCAAGTCCAGCTGGGAAAGGAAATCAGCATAAAAAGCTTGTCAACATACGGAACAAAGTATAGGCTACTCTAAAATATCCTGATGGCTGTGACTGTGCCGAGTCTGGACTTGATAAAACAGTGGACCGATACTAGCAGATGAAATGGGAGCTGAAATCACCACGGACAGTGAAACCTTCACACTGGAGTCAACGGATGAATCCCGTTTTTCTGCAAAGGATTCAGGATAAACAATACCACTGGCCTCCCCCAAAGTCGGCGATTAAAACTCACACCTTGGTGTCAGAGCTGTTGACATTATATATTAATACCGTAGTATAGAAGTTACTCAACATTATTATTTTATTTGTGAAAGTGTACAAAGGATGGAGTAGAAACAAGACATTGACTCCCAAGCGGCATGGTTAATGGGGGAGGGGGGTGTAGTTCTATCAATTTCTCACCAAAATTAATCAAATGAATGCATTTCAATTATTTTTTTCCCCCACAATCCTGATATTACAATATCCGCTGAATTGAAGTAAACCAAACTATATATATAATTTCCTTTTTTTACTACAAAAACAACTCTCAAGGTGTAATCCAGGAAGGACTATACTGTCCTGCTTATAAGTGATCATTTTAAATATAGTATTGATCGCAAGATTGGCCCCGTATTTTCTTTAGAATAATTAAATATTGTAAAATTGAATCAGGACTGTGAAAGAAACAAAAGTAAATCTCCATGAATTGAAGACTTTATGGGCTGATAGGAAAATAAGTAATTTGTTAGCTGAACTACCCCTTTGAACTCAATTTGTTTCAATAAAAAAGGTACAATCCACTCAACTCCAATTCACAAATACGTTTTAGAATATAATCTATGCTACATTTGGCAGGGAACATACAATGTGATGCCAACAAACAGAAATGACCCAAGCTTGGTTTCATACACTTATAATCCACAATCAGACAGATGTGGCGACATCCATAGATAGACCACAAAAACGTAGATACCTCATTCGCCGCTGCAGTTCATTAGAGTAATCTTATGGAGGCTCTCTCAAGGGGGCGGGGCTGCGACTGGGTTTGCCAGTCAAATACATACAGTATAATGTTTTGGGGTCCTTGACATGAAATAGTTTGAGAACCACTGACGGAAACAGTTTGCAGTCATGATTTAGAAGACATGGCAGGTGGCACGGTGATTGGTTTAATTATTGTAACGCCCAAACCATGCACCTATGTAGGCTATGTATAATGTAACGGGTAGATGTTTTAAGGATTTAGGCTGTGGCACAAGATAGCCCATTTGATGGGGGAACGCCTCTTACACAATGCTAAATCCCCAAATTACAGATAGTGCCCCTGACGCAAGATAAGGCCCTATAGGTCTATGATACACAATGTCCCAGAGCCAGAGGAGGCGTCTACCCTTCTGTGTCGATTATATGGAAACATCTGCAGTGACAAAATAGAACACAGGTTCTCAACCCCTTACAGGTCTGTAACTCTGAGAGGGTACAAAAAACTGTCACGAGTTCAAGGACCACTTCAGCCTTTTTCAACCCATCTTCATAGAATTGATCCTCACTGACTCTCATTATAAAATGGCACCATCTTTGTCTACTCACTCGTCCCAGTGACATCGGTATAGGCAGGTTTGGTCTTTTCAAACTAGAATTAAACCGTTTATTTTACGTTTGAGTGGCGCTAGCCCCTCCAATGCAACTTTAACAAAACAAGGCAGCCCAAAGTCTATGGACTTTTGATGTTCGTTTACAGCAGTAGACATCATGTGGTACAATATAAATACCAAAAGAGTGAGGCACCCCTTACTTCAAATGAGTGTGATGGTTTGTGGCAGCCAAGTCTATGGACTTGTAATGTTTGTTTAGAGCACTTTTTGCCTGGAAATGTTTATTCATGCAAGAGCATAGAAACAGAAGACTTTGGCTTTAATAAAAGCAATCATAAAAACGGTTGAAAATGTTGTTTGAAATGACAAAACCTGCCTTCTGATGTCACTGGTAGTAGGCACACCTACTGAGACACAGAGTGAGTAGACAGAACTGTTGTCATCTTATTATGAACATTAGTGAGGACCAATTATATGACGATAGGCTGAAAATTGCCTAAGTGTTCCTTTTAACTATCACTGAGGATTTCATAGTAGTGGTTCTCAAAGTGGGGTCCGGGGACCCCCAGGGGTCATTGAGGGAGTTCCAGGGGGTCCCCAGCAAAATAAAGATACCCAATGGAACTGGGTCCAAATGAACAATATAAATCGGTGTCCCAGAGATAGAAATGCCATTTAATGGGGTTTAGTAGCCTAATGCATGTCAAACTGGGAGTGCTTGAAATTAAAATGGTATGAGAATCACTGCTAGAGCCGTAACAATATTATCTTATGAGGTTCCCTGGCATATATTGGGGTTGGGGTTGCTTGACATGAAAATGTCCGAGAACTACTGTCACACTGTACATTGGGATACCAGAGATGGGGAAAAGGTATCAAATGGGTGTCTGCGGGATAGTGTATATCAAACTTGGGGGGTGGGGGGGGTCCAAAAAGGTTGAGAATCACGGAAATATCCCAAAATGCATCAACAGACAGACGTGACAGAGGAGAGAGAGGCAGCTGGATGCAGTCAAATGGCCCTACGCTTGTACGTGCCTGACCCCATATCCCTAAACATTTTGATATACTTCATATAGCCGATCTACAGCGACGTGTTGTGAGCTCCTTGTAGGACGGTTATTTGAAGAATTTTGTCAAAAAGTGTTCAGATGTGTGGCGCTGCACGCTCCTGGTGTTCAGCTGCAGTAGAACTGTCCGGGGTTGGCGCGGCTTCGTTTCCGACTCTGCTGCTGCTCAAAGAACTGTCTGATGTCCTCGGGAGTCACCACCTATCAAGAGGAGAATATATACAGTATATTAACCCATTCTGACCTGAGGACGATTCTACAAATGCCTAATAAATACAGTTTTCTGAAAAACCCACGTTCCTGTGTCAGTGGTTCTCAAACATTTTCATGTCAAGGACCCTCAAAAATATTTTCATGTCAAGGACCCTCAAAAATATATGTAATTGGCCGCCGACCCCCATCTGAAAATATGTTGTTCCACGGACCTCCCAGAAGCAAAGATATGAGTTAAAAATGTTCGCTCTGAAAGAATATACAGTATATTACAAGATTTGCACCACATTTCCACGGTTTTTCAAAAGCTAAAGTATACTGTAACATAATGCTTAAAACACCAAAAGGGGTTCCCACCCAAAGTCGGGTAATATATTATTCCTTTGCCAAAACAATACAGTAAAATATTAATTGTTTACATCATGCTCCCTTTAAAGGCCCATTATGTATTTTTACATGGAAACTGACTTTGGACTTCGAACATGGTCCTAAATACGTATTATTTTTACAAAAGAAATATGGCGATTTATTTTTGTATTATTTACGAGTCCTACTAGACGGCAATACATTATATCTGGCCACAAAAGGTCACAGGATCTAGTGAATGTGACAAACTTCACATATTGAGCCTACAACTGACAGTATGGCCTCTAGTACTGTACCTAGCCCGGGCCAAATATAGGGATTGTCATACCAGACATGTCATATGTCATATAACCCAACGTGCTAGTCGGATATCCCCATGTATGGAGACTACTGTAAATATCCAATGAGCAACTCTCCCAGCTCCGATAATATGAATGGAAGTGAGTCTTCGTTACACTGACCTTTCCTTCCGCTGCGAACGTCTGGAGAAAGTCCTTCAACTCAGTCTTCATATCGTTGTATCCTGTCAAAACAAAATGCGATGCAGTAGTAGTAGGACTGTCCGACACGAATACTACGCACGCACGCACGCACACACGCTCTATTGTGTCATTCTCACCAATAAATATGTTTTAACTAGCAAATGTTCTACTGTATGTACAGTATATATCCCCCATACTTTATCTTTTTCTGCCTTTATTGATAGGTTGAAAGTAGACTGACAGGAAATGGGGAGAGAGATGGGGGGGGGAAGACACTCGGCAAAAGCCGTCGGTATTGGGAGTCGAACGCGTGGCACGCCGCCAGGCCTGGACGGTTGAGCTAACCGTCCGGGCCACCCATACTTTAGTTTGGCTTGTGTGTGTGTGTGTGTGTGTGTGTGTGTGTATGTGTGTGCATTCATTAAATATATGTATTAATATTCATGTTAATTAGTACCATGAATGATCTCCAGCTGTTGGACTCGGTTCAGGTTGTCCAGGGCTGACATCAGAGGGTCGTGGCCACTCTGGTCGTCGCTCTTTCCTTTGTTCTCATAGGCCAGCACAGTGTCCGACTCGTCCAATAGGAAACTGACTCCGCCGGTCGAGTACAACTCCTGCATAGCAACATGCAGGTTAGCACACACACACTTTCTGATGAAGACTATGATTTAGACCAACATTTTAACAATATAAAGAATTGTGTTCCGTTACAGCTACAACATCGACTTCCCATGGTTGTGGGAGCGAGTAGCGACGGGTCCTTGTGCACACAGCGACAGGTCGCACGTGTGTGCAATGTTCTAAGATTTCAGATTATTATGTTATTAGCACACATCGCTCAAAGAGCTTAAACATCAACATCCCATGGTTGTGGGAGCGACGGGTCCGTACACGGTCCAACGTGTGCGTGCGTGCAAGCTGCTGTGTGTGTGTGGGTGACTGTGTGTATAACTGAGCCAAAAGCAAGTAAAAAGCTTCCCTTTGTGAAACAACGCGTAGACCAGAATTGTGTGTATGTGTGTTTGTGTGTTTTGTAACTGTAACTACAATACTTTGACTGCTCAGTGCTCACATCCCCGAGTAATGCAGCATTCGCTGGGGTTGCTCTGCCTCAAATAAATAACCCACAGTCTGAAAATACTTTGAGTGTGCAATATCGGATATGGACTGGTGAAAGAAAGGTTGAAACTAGACCTGAGGACGAAATTAAAAAAATGTCTTCTAAATCATGACAATTTTCTGAAAAACCTCATGTTTCTATGTCAGTGATTCTCAATATTTCATGTCAAGGACCCCAAAGATTATATGCATTTGGTCGCTGACCCCCATCTGAAAATATGTTGTTACACTGTTACAGGGACCCCCCCCCAGAAGCAAAGATTTGAGTTAAAAACGTTCTGAAAGAATATCTATTCAAAGATTTGTGCCACATTTTCACGATTTTTCAAAAATAGCAGACCTACAAGCTCATAGCGCGGCATTCGGTGCCGCGCTATGAGCTTGTAGATCTGCTATTTTTCAATAGCTAAACTATAACATAATGCCTGAAACACCAAAAGGGGTTCCCGCCCAAAATGGGTTAAAGAAACAAAATCCACCATCTTTAGTTTACCTGACAAGAAGTGCAGGAGCAGAGTTTGGAGCGCCAGCCGGACGGCCAGAACACGGCACCCGATTGGCCGCTTTCTCCACCAATGAGCTTTAGCTCCTTCAGCCTGCACGCCAGCTCCTGACGAGCTCGTTTAGAAGGAACCTCGTTGCGGTCGCTCTGGAAGACACAAAACAAACAAGCCGTCTAATTATCTGCTTTTGCTAAAGAATTTATTTCTGATGTCGTTGTAGTGGTGTAACTTCCAGGGTCTTGAAGTTCTTGCCGGAACTCCCAGAAAATGTAACGAGGGATATCTGCGGAGACTGCTGCACGGCCGAAGAAATTTAGCACCTGCATTAGGCTACTTCACGCTTTCCCAAGTCTAGGGCAGTGGTCCCCAAACTACGGCCCGCCTCCACATTTGGCCCAGCCCCCTGAACAATAGCCTTCTACCGTGATAATAAAATATTACTTTATTCTCGCTCATTCCGTCGAGTCTCGCCTCCTCTCTCTTTCTCGCTCCCTCTCTCTGCCTGTCTGTCTGCAACGGTCTGCACACGTCACGACACACGTTAGTTCAACAGTGGCGGCGCGCTCACTGATCAACCCCAAAAAACGAAACAAAGATTTCAGCATCAGCTGTACACTTACGTTTCCCTGGAGCGCACACTCACTCAGCACACATTTTACAACTGGGATGATGATGCTGTGCATTGCTGTCGCTGAATCCACGGAGACAGCAGACACAGAACATATGGGGGACTGCGCCAGTGCGCCTCGTCCCCGACCCCAAACACGGTAAACTTGTTGTTGAAAAATAGCTTCCAATAGCTTGTTATTTTGCGTCGAGTAGCGCTGTGTGCAGGCCAGGCTACATACATCTCCCACGTGAAACCTGGTATATTCTTCGTCGTACGACGTGGTGTGTTGCATTCTGAAAATAGCAGATTTACAAGCTCACAACGCGTCGTGTCCACCACACGTTGTGAGCTTGTAGATCAGCTAGTTTCAGCACATGGGAATATACAGGCTGAGCCGTTTAGAAACTTTCCCCGTCACAATAAAAGCACATCAGCTTTCACATGTTCATTCCATATAAAGAAAAGACAGGAGCAAAGTGGGCAAAGATTAAGAATTCGGTGGCATTTCACATTGCAAAAGGGTGCAGGAAGAGTGGGCACGTGGGCACCTCAGTGTTAAATATCCTTATTGGCCATTAGGTTGAACATGCCCATGCAGAAGGCAAGGGGTGTGTCTCATTTCTGTTTCATATTGCCAAATGATAATAACGATATGGAAAAATGCACTATGTATAGAGCCGCAGCCACTCCGTGTCTCATACTCTGTGTCTTGAGAGAGAGTGCAGTGAACATTCCAGCACCCCACTCCCCCCCTCCCCTCACACATGCACAGATCCTTTAGTTTTAACTCAAGACAAGACCACTCACTTGTTTGTAAAGATACAACTGCCTTGCTGTTGTATCTTTAGTTAACCAAACTAAAATCCAGTAATCCACACGTGTCAGAAGGCTGTGTTAACCAGGAACTACTACATTACACTTTGACTGTAAAATGTCCTATTCATACCACAATCACAAGGAAACGGTGGTCCTGCTGCCATGAATTATATGTTGCACACGTATTATTTGGCGAGTATAATATACTGTATTTACACCTGACATGCTCATCATGAAGGATTTTGCAGTGTGTGTGTAACTGTGTATACGTGTGTGTGTGTGCGTGCGTGTGAATGGTGGGACTTACAGTCGCCTCCTCTGTGTTGTGCAGGCTGGTCGAGGCCTGCTCCACCACCACTCCTCTCTTCTCCTCCTCTTTCTTCACCCCTTTCTCCTGCTTCACCTCCTCCTCGCTTCTCTCGCCCTCTCTCTTCACCTCCTCCACTCCGTTCTTCTTCTTCTTCTCCTCCTCCGTCTTCACCTCCCTCTCTCCGTTCTTCTTCTTCTCTTCCTCCTCCTCCTCCTTCTTCTGCTCCCTCTCTCCGTTCTCTGAGCAGGCAGCTGAACACCCTGTCCACACAGTCACAAACCTTTCTTTACAATGCATACATAATACATCACATCACAATGTACTTGGTACTAACAACACCAACAGAGTATGTAGACTAGAGGGTATGCACGTGACATCATCATCAAACCAGGAAGTTATGCGGGAACGCCTACTGACATTGAGTGCCAAAAAACTACTTTCTGGCCTTGACAGCCCATACATCCAAACAGAAAAGTCCAAAATGATTGCATTAAACGACGTTAAACTCACTTTGCCACTCGATTTACCATTAACTTAATGCATCTGCATACTCTATATTGTAAGGCCACAGCCTTATGCCTCATCTGCACAGGCAAGGAGCGGTTGTTCCGACGGAGATATTGCACGAAAGAATCTGTCCTGATATGGAGCGCCAGCCATTGCGTTGCGACGTAGCCTACGCCAATCAGATAACCAATAAATAGTAGTGTGTAGATCAAACAGAGACTCTGCAAGCGAATATAGGAGGGGTGGAATAGGTCGCTCGCGGTACGTCAGGACAGTCTCATTGAAAAACATGTATTCTAATGACATTTCATCGTGCGCTTGCTCGCATCGCTGGCAGTGTGGATGGGGTGTTAAGCCCATGGCCACCTAATTCCAACACAACGTGTTAGTGACTTTATCAGGACTGTGTTACGTCCTGGTATGGGAACTGGCACAACCGACAGCGAGTAGTGCGATTAGCAGAGTGCATGTTGGGAGGTGGGTTGGGAGTGGTGCGTACCGCGTAGTCAACTCAAAGCCCAGCGCATCATCAAGGACAAGCACCACCCCAGCTACAAACTGTTCAACACCCTGCAACGACCGTTCCTTGAACCTACCTGTGGATTATATACCAGGGACAAGTGACTTGGACTTAGCTCGTCCAAACCGTTATATATAGATATATTCATTGATTTCACTTAATTCAAATATCACTTATTTTTGTTTGTTTTGTTGTGATAATCCTCCCTACTATAAAGTGTGCTGACCATATAAGGAGTTTCCTCCCTGACCCCAGTTAACTCCTGGGGTCAAAAAACCGTAGGTTTCGCTTTTGGCTAGGTGGTATCTCAATGGGATAGTTCCAGCCACAGGAGCAATGTTTGGAACTATAGCTGAAAAGAGCCAGTAGATGTGTGTGCGGTGAGGATGAGGAGCAGGTGAACTTGGTATACCTTTGATGTGAGTGGTGTACTTCCACAGGAAGGACTGTTGGTTCATACACGTCGAACAGACCATCTCCTGAGTCTCCACTGAGTCAGGAACTGTACAGCCCAGGTGCTAAAAACACACACGCACACACAGTATGAATTTCCCCCTGCAGCACTAAGAAAGATCTCACTTTTTGTACTAAATAACATAGAAGAATAAACTGCCCGGGTTCTGAAATGAATACTAGCATTGTGGCACCTCTATTTAAATTTGCTTTTGTATTCACAATTGTGTCCTGGTCAAACTAAACACGTTTGTTTTCTGGTTTCGGGAAGGGTCTTGCTGAACCAAAGAAAGTTTGGCGAGGACGGAAAGGTTTTACACCAACCATATTATTATTATTTTTGGGGCATCTGTGAACAGTTTGAGAAACACAGATCCACAACACAACAGAATCGCACTCTCAGTAGCAGCGCAGCACACCACAGCCTACAGTAGAAGGTGACTCAAACACACTGGGGAAAAATAAATGTATGCACGCATAGTAGTGTAACAACGTAGTCTGCGATGACACGATAACGTCATTAATTATCGTCCAAAACCTATTAATATAGTACTCGGGACGATAAAATTCCAACGTGCTTTGATGTAACTTTTCACCATTTCTGGCGACAGACAAACAGTGGTCAAAAGTGTGTCAAGGGAATTGTTCATTCAATACTAAATCCTTTTTGTAAAAGGTATGGCTTAATGTGAAAACTGAAAATAGATTATTTTAAATGGCAGATCTACAAGCTCAGCATATAACATCAAATAGTTGTTAAAGTGATGTTGATGCTATATTAAGTAGTGAAGTACCCACGACGTTGAGAAGCACAGCACTAGTGTAATGTCATCCATTTGCATACATGTGCGTAGTGTAGGGTGGCCAGCAGAGGGACCTGGAGGCACTGCAGGACAGTCAGCAGCTGTTCAGTGTGTATCGTGTATTCTACAGGGGATAACAGACTTTACTAATTAGCGGTCAATTAGCAGCTAATTAGGCCGCGTTTTTTGCATCACAACTTTCTCTACACAACACATTTTAGTCAACACTTTTCCGTTTGGCTGATACTGATTGCTGATGATGACCACAGGGAGGAGCACAGGTTCTAGCCTGCCGCTACCGATTGAAATCATTGATATCACAATATGGAGCTTCTTTGAAAATAAACAAATAATGTAATGAATAGAGATGAGGCATTACCCTGCCGTGAAACCAGTCCTCACAGATGATACACTGAATCATTTCATCTTCCACCTGAGAAACACATGGTCAATATTACCGATAAGGGTTACTAATAATATAAGCTAATGCACAAGTTATGATAGGGTTATAACTAATGCTACGATTACATACTCATTGTGTATGGATTATTAACAACGCTTACGATATATTTTCGGTTAAAAAGGTTTATCTGGTCATCATCATGGCAATACTACTACTACTACTACTAATAATAATAATAATAATGATAATAGTACCGGGTCCTCTGGGTCAGGGTAAGGTCTCTTGCAGGTACAGTACAATCCAAAGAAGTTGTGACTGTATTTATTAGCGCCGTTTGACTGCTGCTTCTCCTGAAAAAAAAACACACACCATTACCAAGACATCTCTGTGCGTATGCACGCGTGTGCGTGCGTGTGTGTGTGTGTGTGTGTGTGTGTGTGTGTGGCTCTGTGCATGTGCATGGACTCACTGAATATAATTTACACTCCAGATCAGTGAATCTGCCGTTCCCACAGTCACAACGGAAGTTTCTATCAAACAAACACACACACACACAGTTGACAACATTGATGACCATTATAAACAACATAGGGGTGGGCAATTCACCGGAAATATATGAAAACCGATATTTTTACATAACCAATAACCCACTTAATCTTGCTCATATAGGTTAATCAAATAATATATGAATAACATATATGAATGTATCAACACAACATAATTCTAATAGACGACTTGGCGGTTGACGCGGTATTATTAAACTTTGTCGTTCAATAGTGATGTACAAAAAAAAAGGTAAAAAATAGCCGATCTACAAGCTCACAACACATCGCATAACAACGCATTGTAAGCATGTAGATCTGCTGGTGGCTACAATTTAGGCATTTAGCAGACGCTCTTAATCCAGAGTGACTTGCATTAAGCAAGAACAAAAACATGGCGATACATCATAAACATAGAACATATGAATCATACGTAATAATTGTACAATAAATAATACTAATCACCTTTTAGTGTAGAGTTCAAAGAGGTCGTGACCTTCGTGACATTTATAAGAGCAGGCCAGACAGATGCCGGCTGGGTCAACGTGCGCGGGCGTGCACGTGTTACAGGCATACAAGGCCTGACGCTTCACATAGCCCTGGGAACAAACAAGCACACACACACACACACACATACACACACGATTGTCAAGAGTCATTAACTTATTATATTACGACGTTTCAAGCTTTTGAAGATCCATCTGTTTACAGAGTGATATTTGCCAGGACCTCAGTCAACGTCACAGGATAAACATAACAGCAATACCGTAATACACTTCGGGACCAGCGATTCCCGACAGCCTCCTTTACTTGGGAGCCCAGTGTTGTTTTTGTCGACTAAATTGAATAGTTTATTAAGACAGAAATGTAAAAATCACACTTGAGTGAAGTGAGGAGCGCTCTTATCATCATACATCACATTCCGTGCTCAGCCAATCAAATCATCGCTACGGGGTAGGGTACACACATTGCTCAGCCAATCAAATCATCGCTGGTACACACAGACACACAAAGCTGAGCATAGGAGCCCCTCAAAAACACCATTTAGGCCTGTTACCTGTGGATATAGGAGTGCATTTCTCTTTATTTTGTATGTTATGATAGGTGTGTTATGGTGGATAGGATATTGTTACTTGTGGATAGGAGGCATCTCTCTTCATGTTAGATGTTATGGTGGATATTGTTACTTGTGGATAGGAGGCATCTCTCTTCATGTCAGATGTTATGGTGGATATTGTTACTTGTGGATAGGAGCATCTCTCTTCGTGTCAGATGTTATGGTGGATATTGTTACTTGTGGATAGAAGACATCCCTCCATGTTAGATGTTATGATAGCTTGTTATGGTATTGGTACCTTTGTGGATGTATGAGGCATCTCTATGTTAGATGTTATGATAGCTTGTTATGGTATTGGTACCTTTGTGGATGTATGAGGCTCTCTATGTTAGATGTTATGATAGCTTGTTATGGTATTGGTACCTTTGTGGATGTATGAGGCATCTCTATGTTAGATGTTATGCTAGGTGTTATGGTGGATATTGTTACTTGTGGATAGGAGCATCTCTCTTTATGTTAGATGTTATGATAGGTGGTGTTATGGTGGATTTGGTTACCAGTGGATAGGAGCATCTCTCTTTATGTTAGATGTTATGATAGGTGGTGTTATGGTGGATATTGTTACCAGTGGATAGGAGCATCTCTCTCTATGTTAGATGTTATGATAGGTGGTGTTATGGTGGATATTGTTACCAGTGGATAGGAGGCATCTCTCTTTATGTTAGATGTTATGATAGGTGGTGTTATGGTGGATATTGTTACCAGTGGATAGGAGCATCTCTCTCTATGTTAGATGTTATGATAGGTGTTATTACCAGTGGATAGGAGCATCTCTCTCTATGTTAGATGTTATGCTAGGTGTTATGGTGGATATTGTTACCAGTGGATAGGAGGCATCTCTCTTTATGTTAGATGTTATGATAGGTGGTGTTATGGTGGATATTGTTACCAGCGGATAGGAGGCATCTCTCTTTATGTTAGATGTTATGATAGGTGGTGTTATGGTGGATATTGTTACCAGTGGATAGGAGCATCTCTCTCTATGTTAGATGTTATGATAGGTGGTGTTATGGTGGATATTGTTACCAGCGGATAGGAGCATCTCTCGTGGTCTGATCCTCCTAAAACAGCAGAGGCTTCCTCCTCCAGCTCCTCATCTTCCTCCAACACCTCCACCAGAGACACCGTGGCCTCTTCGGTCTCCTTGTCCGACATCCCTCCTAGTCCCAACTACAGCAATGATACTGTATGAAAATATAGAACTGTTAATGTAATCCTGCACAGTGAGTGTGTCTGTGTTTGAACTGAGCACAGGAGAAAACAAAAACACAACGGTCCGTTCGGAGCGCGGGAACGGCTGTCAACTCGTACAATTATAACTTCCGTTTCCTGGCTTCAAAATAAAATCAAGTGTATTATTATTATTAATATTATTATTACATGATGGATACGTAGATTCTAAGACGACACGAAAAAATACAAATGCCATGTACACCTCATAAATTAACTAAATAAATAGATAGACAAAATAAAATAATCATTAAATACATAATATAAGTTATTTTGTTTTTTATTTCTTTATTTTGACGACGAGCGCAGTGGTCGCTGGGTGATGACGTCGTCAAAACCAGTCTTTCACTTAAGTTCAGAGGGAACAACATGGCGGCAGCGTGTTGACAACAAACAGAGAAGAACACGTTTGAATTTAATAAACAACTAAATTACAACCACCAACACTAAACAAACAGCTACATACATAACCAAACAAGGTGCAACAACAGCGGTCATGTCGGCCACGGCGGTGCGAGGCGTGCTGACCCACAGGGACGGCGTGACGCAGCAGAGTTTCAGCGGGGCCGTGGCGGCCACCACGGAGGGGCGGCAGAGTCTGACGGCGCTGATGGGGGCCGTCAGACAGCTGAGCGCAGAGGTCTCATCTGCACTCACTGGCCTCATGGAGGCTGAGAAACACACTCACACACAAGATGATGATGAGGAGGAGGAGGATGGTGAGACTGACACCATGCTTACATTTTGATTGATTGATTGAAAAATGTTTTAACAGTTTGCAGAATGTGTACAGACAGTTCAATACAAAATCTGCTACTATGCGAGGATATCACCAGGAAAAGCAAGACACTTGTTTACACCAGGGTCCTCCATTTTCAATTTATCCGAAGAACATATAAAGACATACAAATATACTTCTATGAAAAACAGTAAATCATCAAATTGATTGATTGAAATTTGTATTCAGTTTGCAGAATGGGTACAGTTCAAAGAAAGTACAGGTCAATACAAAATCAGCTAAGAGATTAAAACCAGAAAAAGCACTGAGACTTGTTTACAATTGATTGATTGAATACTGTATTAGACAGAATGTTTAGATGAATTGAATACACAGGAAACAAGCCATAGGTTTTCTTGGGTGAACTGATCCCTTTCAGCATCCTTTAGTATGCATCTCTACTAGTACCAAACTCTTAATAAAGTACTCAATCAATCAAAACAAAGACAACACAAGGTACAGTTAGACATGTTGGCTATAAGGATGACACAAACACAGTCCTGTGGACGTGTTGTTTCCATTGTGGGCATGTATTCAATCATCAACATAGCATAAAAAATAACACAAAATATCATCAAAGTTAGTAAAAAAAAGGGAACATCTCCTTTCTATGGGAAAAGTGAGTTTACCACCTCGCCTCCCCATGTGTGGTTTCATGAAAGATGTATTTTCATGCCTGTTTTGAAGGAACATTTTATACAGGATGGTGTCAGAGTAGTAGAAAGAGATGTCACTTGTAGCTGGGTTTTTGAACTGTCCACAGCCCACCAATGAAGTCAGAGTGAGTGAGTAGACACAAATTGTACCATCATATAATGAGCATTAGTGAGGAGCATTAGTATGAATAACATAGTACAGTTGGAAATGGGTGGTCCTTTAAATGTTTTTTTTTTTTAAATTTGGGTCAATAAATACGCAATAATTTGCGTTTTTAAGGTTTGGGGAGCCCCCTGAACTATGGGGCGGCTGGAAGGTTCCCACTTCCCAGTTCGAACCCGGGCTCCCCCAGAGTTAGTGTCGAAGTGTCGTTGACTCCTTGAGCAAGACTCTGAATGAACCCCTAATTGCTCCCTATGTGCAGGACAGTTGGTGCCATCGGTGTATGAATGTCTGTGTGAATGGGCACAATCTATCAGAGATTAAAATAGGGTGCATTTTGCATCCCAAAACGCAGTTTATAGTTAAGGGACACAATAAAACAACGACCTCTGCATCCACGGGATGCACTACTGTACTACCGTACTGTTTTTTTATTCTGGTTTATTTTGCTAGCTTTAGTTATAATAATAATTTCTACATGAATATAATCATTTAAAATGAAATGGGAGTTAAATGCTGTAAAAATGGCAAAATATGACTCCTAAATGTCGTTGGAAGTGGGACTCATCAAATGTCCCTGGGTCTCATCTAAAATACCATCCCTGCATCCCGGGACTCATTAGATTGAAAACCTATTTACATCACATTCTATGTAAAGCGCTTTGGATAAAAGCGCTATATAAATGCACCATTTACCATTTATGGGATGGAATAAATAATGCAGGTAACCGTTTGTGTTCCAGATGAGGACAGTGATGAAGATGAAGCCACAGCGCCCCCTCCAGAACCTCCACCTAAAAGATCCAAAACCAGCGGCTGCAACTGACACTCTCCGCTGTATATCTCCATATCATTTAGATCCCCATCAAACGGGCTCACACTGGATTCAAAGGAACCCCGACCGCTTATAAAAGGCAATGGAAAAGTGGCCTTCCTCCTCCCAGTGTGGAGGTGCAATATGAGCTTGTAGGTCTGCTACAAGCGCCACACCATCACTCGGAAGTAAGAATCAGACACTTCACTTCACATCGGGAGTTCCTCAACAGCCTACTACACACAGGATGTGTGAGTGAACGCACCTCAAAACATTAGGTTCGGGAATCCAGGGCTTAAAGCAAAAAAAGAGAGAATACTACTAATCTCACAACATTTTTGTTCCGCCGTCCCAATCTGTGATTTGTGAAACAAAAAGTGTGGAGGGGTCTAGTCTATTTGGGTTTAGTGGAAGATGATTCTGAACATAAAGAAGTGACTGAAATAATTTGTGACGACTGAGGAGGACTTTTAATCCGTGAGGATCTCTTGAGATTTGATTACATGCAACTGGCACCTGCGCGTGCACTCGTGCAGTCGCAATTGTACAAACTATAGATTTACACATTGTTCAATCTCTGTGTACTTTTTATTAAAGTGGTTACTTTTCATATCCGTCAGTCCTTTACTTTTATAAATCAACACACACTTAACCAGCCACTTGGACCCAGCATCCATTATTCTGGGGGAACATCCTCTTATATTAAAATTCCAGGGGCCACAGTCAGTCACAATGTTACTCCAATCCTCACCAAACTTGGCACAAACGGTGTTCAGGGTCAGGGGGTATAGGCTACAGCAGTGTCTTAACAATTAAAATGGCCACAAATCTGATCAGCGTAATATAGAATTGGATCTAGTTAGCCAAAAAGCTTGTAGATGGGCTAAGAAATATGTTGTGTGTAGCTAGCAGTGTTGTTTTCGTCGAAATGATCGTCGACTACCTTTTTTCACTGACGAAAACTAAATGAAAACTAAGCTATGATGACTAAAACTAAATATACTGACATTTGTCAACAAATAAAAAAGTAGACTAAAATGTTAGGAAAGGACCCAGTAGAGAAGAGATCCAGTATACTGTATGTATGTATACCAAAGTGTGTAGACTGTAGAGGGAGCAAATAAAACGCTACAACTGACACTTTAAATACATATCTACAGTATATGTACATGTTTGATTAAAGTGTATTACTTTTCATATCCGACAGTCCCTTGCTTACACACTTCAATATTTATTTGACCGGCGTCCCGCAGTTCTCTCTATAACTCCCCCTCCTTTCTTCGCTGTACACTAAATATCTTAGTCGATAGCCGATCTACAAGCTTGCGTGGATTGGAGAGTTTGTGACTACCTTATATCCATTGGAAAGATGTCCATTTCTTTAAAAGTAATGATTCTACATACATAATCTATATACATAATGATACCTTGTGAAACGGGACATGCTGCACAATGAGTACTTTTGTTTCTTGGAAGTATAGCTTGATGCCATTACTGTTGTAGGCCTACTTTTACGGTAGATCTGCTAATATATTTTCACTCCTTTTGCGCAACTTAATGTGTCTTTTCCAAACCGTTCAATAAAGGAAGTAGAAGACA
Organism: Protomyctophum parallelum; assembly: GCF_964188405.1. NCBI lineage: Eukaryota > Metazoa > Chordata > Actinopteri > Myctophiformes > Myctophidae > Protomyctophum > Protomyctophum parallelum. The sequence goes on along the minus strand of NC_139717.1, from coordinate 19,078,745 downwards.
GGAATGCATTATAGTCTTCAAAATCACAGTGTATTCAGATATAGAAAGGCAAGGAAATCACAAGCACCAACATAAATAAACACCCATTCTGTAGAAAAGTTCAAATAAGGACAAGCCCTTTTTTTTACACACAAACAATCACAATGATAATAATGAATCCGATGTGAAGAAACAAACATCACACGTAGTTCAATTTTCAGTTCATTTTCCCCAAAAACAGAAAAGTCAATACTTTCAGTAAAGAGCTGGTTGATCTAGAAAAGTTGTTCTCAAACTGAAGTACCCCAAATTATGTATTTGGCCGCAGACCCTCATCTGAAAATATGTTGTGCCAGGGAACCCCATACAAGATTTGTCTTGTTTCAAAAAGTCCAATAGCTCACGAGACAGAAAGCCGTTAAAGCGCGTTGTGAGCCTGTAGATCGGCTATTTACAGGCTGTGGTTAAACGGATTCTGAAGCTATATTAACCAAATTAGCTGGAGACCCCCTGGCACCTCCCCATGGACCTACGGAAGTCACTGGACCCCACTTTGAGAACCACTGGTCTAGAGAAAAGAAAAGCAAGCAGTTTGACCCTGGATTAAATTTCTAAATTCGGGAACCACAGAAATAGTCCAAGGTGCTGCAAGTGGTATATCTTTTTGCTTTTGTTTTGTTAAAATAGTTCTAGTTCAGTAACGGGGTTCTCCCCTTCTCTCCGGATCTTTAGCAACCACTAAATACATTTTCAGGTCGGGATAACAACTTTCATCTAATCAGGAGAGAGAACCTATGCAGGATAAACAAGTGAAATTGGAAGTGATTAACCCATTTAGGCTTGACGTCGAAATACAAAAAACGTTTGCTCTGAAAGAATATATATTCAAAGATTTGTGCCGCATTTTTTACGATTTTTCAAAAATAGCTAAAGTATAACATAATGCTTAGTTAAAACACCAAAAGGGGTTCCCTAAACGAGCAGACAAAAGTGGAACTGGAACACAGGCGTATTACATTAGCTTTCTATCCTGATCGGGTGAAATTTGTTACTGAATAAACACTATGTAGCAAGGGTTACTATCACAATATAGAGCTTTAACCTTTTTAACAATAAACTTTAGTTTTAACCCAAACAAAAAGTATATATCACTTGCACTACCTTTAATGGGATACCAAGCTCCGATAAATCCATATAAAAAAGACATCCGGTCTAAGATGATCAAATTAAGATGAACCTAACCTAGTTTTATTTCTATATCTCTTGTCAGTTAAAGTTGTAATGAGAATCTTCCATTATAGATAACAATGACCATTGAGGTTCTCAAACTGGGGTCCAGGGGGACCCTCGTGGCTCCTGGAGGGGGTTTCTATGGACCCTTACAGGTAGGCTATGTACCTAAAAAAAAGAATACAATGTTTTAATTGTTTTGAGAACCACTCAGGTGATTCTTGATTAACAAATCAGAAAACCCAGAACGGGTCAAACTGGAGTGATGTAGCAATGGCTTAAAAAAAACATTTAAATCACTTTACACAAAACAAAAGACATTTAGATCCATATTCTTTCATTTGTCACCTTTAGACACTTTTTTCTTTTTAGGTAAAAAGGTAAAATGGCAGGTCGTATTTATGACTAATCAGGAATGTCCTAGAAAGTAATGACAGTCTCTGTATTAGTTAACATTTGTCAGTATAAAAATAAAAGAAAGGGCAAAATAAGACATACATTTTGGGATGTAGGGTTAAGCATTGCCATTCCACATAAACTCATAACTTCAATCTTTAAGTTAACAGTTCACCCAAAAAATTACTTATTTTCTATCAATTACACACCCCATGAAGCTTTGAATTCACAATGATCTTCTTGGTTTTTTCTTTTAGATATTAATCATTGCTATAGTGTTTGTTCAATAACGGGGGTTCTCCAGCTCTTTAATAAACAGAAAATACATTAGAGGTGACAACATATCAGCCGATCCGGAGAGAGGTAGCCATTTATCAGCTTCATTTTAGTGTTCCAGTTCCAATTTTGTCTGCAGTTCTCTATCCTGATTGGATAAAATTGGTATCCTGACCTGAAAATGCATTTTCTGTTTAGTAAAAGGCTGGAGACGGGGAGATTACCGTTACTGAAAAAACACGCTCTAGCAATATATATACAATATAGAGCTTTTAGTTTTTAACACTTATTTCAACAAAAGAAAAGCACTTACTCTACCCTTAACATACAATATCGTCACTGTCGGGCAGAAACCTTGTATACTGAATCTTTATTTTTTGTTTTATTTGCAAATTACTGTCGTACAACAGCGTATCGCAAAAGTAGCGACACGCTGTGAGCTCGTAGGTAGAAGCTTTCCAGCTGACAGACAGTGACGATATACAGTACGTTACCGTAATGTGAAAACATGTCTTCCTATATATGGTTCAAAAGGCACCAGCTGTAGGTTTAGTTTTCATTCCTTAACAAAAAGCAACACATAATTCATTGTACCAGTAGTTAATTAAATACTGAAACACAGGTAAAGGATCCAAACATTTGCACTGCAGTACTGTTGTCAGCTTCAGTTTCATGAATACATTCACACCCCCCAAAAGAAAAACACTGGTGTCGTCTTGGCAAAATATGTTTTTTTGTAATGTCCCATGATTTTATAAACATCCTTGAATCAGATTATGCCGGCATATGTAGTGACTTTGGAAGGTCTTCAAACCTTCCAAACGGTCCACACCGTTATTAAAGCTGATCTTTAGGACTTAAGGACACACTTTTATATTAACTCAGATCTTTATCGTTATTTTACTATAACACCGTAATTCGCAAGTCATGAAATCAGATTTGTGAAATCAGAAATGGCCAACAATAGCAGCTCTACCATCTCACAAAGCTTGTATGTAGATCAGCTATTTTTGGCAAGCAACACGACCAGACCACGACTAAATCCAGCCTCAGTGTCCGAGTGTGTCCGACTGAGACAATGTTGAGGAATCAGATTTGGATCTCATTTCAAACCACAACGGGATGTGGCTCAAATCCCCAAAACAGCTTCCATGTGTCCTTTTAGCTGTTCAGACTCCATCAAATCAATCTAGTCCCAATCTGGACGGGCCAAAGATCTTTTTTTTTTAATCAGCTGTGTGGAGTCAGTGACTCTTCACTATGGGGGTTGGAGAATAGCACAATGATCTGAGTGTCATAATTAAAGACTATATTATTCATTATGCAAATGAGGCATTTTGTATTGTAATTCCACCTAACCTTTAGCAAAATAATTTTACAAAACAATGTTTAAAAATGTATTCTGACTTTGTCTTCACGTGACACTGTAGAGAGGAATCGAAGGGTCCTCTGAACTATTCTCTTTCCTGTGTGACGTGTGTATCTTCAGTGCAGTCTCGCGAGCCACACTGTTGCCTTCCACAATGTTCAAGTTCAATGTTCAACGGAAGTTCTGGAAATGATCCGGCCTCCTCCCCCGCTTCCGTTTCATCTTTACAGTCGCACAGATTTGTCCTATTAATCGAAATTAATCAAAGCTTGCTGCTTATGAGAAATAGAAATTCCCAAATAAAATCTACAAATATTTTAATATTTTTTTCGTGAAAGGAAATGACGAACAGACGACAGCTTCCTTTTTAGGTGTAGTTCCAGACACTATATAGCATTTGGACATTGTGGAATAGTTTGTCTTGCTACGCGAGACCAACTTCAGTGTAAACCTCAATACATTCAACCTCAACACAGTCTAGTGTAGTGTCTAGGATAGGATACATGTCTAGGAATAGGATACAAGAGCAAGCACTCCTGTCCTCTCCTAAATCAAAAGATTATTATTTTAGGAAGATATGCCATCCTGTGCTTTGCCACTAGGCGTGAAAGTGGTACACATAATGGTCTCCTAATTTGGCACCGTATGACGGCATATGTCCCCGCGATTACTGGCGCTAGGATCTTGCACGAGTGTGTTGCTGGGTCAGAGGAAGGTCGATAACAAAGTTATCTTGCAAAGGTCTTGCTTTCCTATTTACTGTCTTGGGCTTAGTCTGCTGTGTGAACTCCTCCTGCCTTGGACAAGAGGATACAAAGACCAAGTGCTCCTGCCCTCAACCAAAAGGTGTCAATCAAGTGCAGTCGGCTGATCTGATTGGGGGCTGCAGCGAAGGAGGTGTGTTTTTTTACTGAGGACAGCCAGATGGGTTTGAGTCGGCTGCTGATTCCGGAGAGTCCTTGATCATGGAATACAGAGGAGTTGTTGTTTTTTTTTACAGATATCTTGTCAAAAATGGCTAAATTTGGAAAAGATCGTTTTTCAAAATGAGAAAACAAAAAAATGGCCGATCTAAAGTCTCAGAACGCAATGTGCTTTTAGATCGCAGATTTTTTTAAGTTGATGAAAACGTTTGAAAATTGTCACCTATGCCCAAAATAGTGACGGCAGGTTGAAAGAAATTGGGACACATCCGCTGAATAATTGCCGATATCAACATAGTCAGAAAAGTCAAAATAAGGCCTTGTCTCTCTGGGGTGAACTCCTCCCGCCTGGGACACGAGCATGCAAACTTGCAAAGTACCAACCGCTCCCATTCCTTAACTCAATTCAGGTGTCAATCAACTGCAGTCGGCTGATCTGATTGGATGCCTTGGTGAAGGAGGTGTGTCTGTTGCAGAGGACCGCCAGACAGACAGGCAGGATGCAGTAACCCAGGGTCTTTGGGTCGGCCCGTGTGCATGAGTACAGGAAGAGAAACACCTGCCAAAACGTAATCCATAATGGGTCAAATGATCAGTTTGTGTGTGTGTGTGTGTTAAGTTGTGTGTGTGTTGCAGTGGTCAATCGGTGTGTGCGAGAGAAACAGAGTCAATAGGTCATAGTCTCTAAACAGCAGGGGTGAATGGGTCATGCTCATACATACATACAGAACTACACACTGGCTCACTTAACGTCAATGGGTGGTGCTCATACATAGACACTCATACTCATAGTCCCGTACATGCAGACAATACATACTTATACATAGACATACTGTACACACAAAGTCACTCAATGGAGGTGTTTGGCACCGCTCAAAAACAATAGTAGATCTACAAGCTTGCAGCGCGCCTTGAGCTGGTGCATAATTGCTTTAATGTATGTTTTGTATTAGCAATCAAATCTACAAAGTCGAGTTTACAATCGCAGTGAGGAACCATGGAGCCAAGAAGATGCAGCAGGCATACCTGGAGGTATGGCACCAGGAAGATGGCCGCCCAGGCCCACGCGGGCAGCAGCATCAGGCGGCTCTTCACACTCTGACCCCACGAGAGAGAGGAGGAGGGTGGAAGAGGTGGAACAGGAGGAGAGGCTGCTGCAGCGCCTCCCAGTGGAGGAGGAGGAGGCTGCTGCTGCTCCGCCACACTCTCTACGACATGCTCCAGGCTGAAGCGCTGGATCTCAAAGACGTAGTAGACGGCCGCTATGCTGCACAGCAGGTACACGCACACCCCCATCCACCCCATCCTCTGGCGGAAGTTCATCATTCTCCATTCTTAACACCTGCCGCAGGGGAGGATGGAGCAAATAATAATAATATGTCAGCGATTGACATGAAAACAAAATAATGGAGTGTGGGGGGGGGGGGGGGGGCAAAATAGCAGATTCACAAGCTCATAACGCATCATAATGCATGGCCCCGTGCTCGGGTGGCGCATTGGCGCAAAGTGCCTGCTCACCACCACTGAGGATGTGGGTTCGAATCCACCATGGTGCAACCGGCTTTGTCAAGCGTCTAAACACAAACACAATTGCCCCGTGTTCGGGGGAGGGTGATACTATACTATACTATACTATACTGGTCACTGCACGTACTCCTACGGGCTGGGGCGGGAGGAGTAGGACGAAGGCTCTACGACGTCCTCCCGGTGGGGGCTCCTCACTGGCAGGTGAGCCAGTAGGATACAACATCAGTGAATGATGTCATCAAGATGTGTTTCACCATGTTAATGATTTTTTTCATATTACAGTTCTAGGCAACACAGAATGGGGAGACTCTTTTATTATTGCCACACAACAGATCTAAGGTAAATTCATGACATAGTAAAATGATGAAAATGGGTGTTTTTCCCATTTAAAATCCCCAAAGTATAAATTACTACTATTATTACTATTTTCAAATGTAGGCTATTTAAAAATCCTTGGAAAAATAGCAAATCTATTATGGGTCTTATCACGACACATTGTGAGCTTGTAGATTTCGTTTTTTGTAATATTCCAAATCTACAAAGTATCTAAAGTTTTACATTAATAATTGTATTATTTGTATTATAGTATAAAGTAAAAGATATCTGTCAAAACTGTACTTTAAGTACAGTAGTTGAGTTAATGTACTTAATTACTTTACACCACTGCACAAAACATTAATATTGTAATTAGTACAGTATGCAACGCTTATATGTTCATAGAAGTTATATAACTATTAACAACAAGTGAAAAGTCTATTTATTCAGTTCAGTTTTATGTATTTCCAGCTGTTTTGGACAACAAAGTGAATACAGATTGGAGGCAAAGTCCAAGGCACACCTTTCATTATTAGAAAGTGTCCAAGAAAGTTTCCGATCGAGTTTAATTAGTTCTTATGTAAACAATGCGTGGCCTACATTTGTCTTCATAGGCTGCTAACATACTTTAGCAGACTAGCAGCTGTCATGAACCTCTCTAGGTAAACGTTGTGTTAAATGACATGCATTTATTTTATGACATAAACAAAGTCTATATGATCTGACCTTCCTTCAGGTGTTGAGCTTTTTCTCTTCATTTCATTAAACAGTCGTTTTGTCACCAGATGAAAAACAACAACACAAAATACACACACACACACACACGTATGGAATACTTCCTGTTTTGTCATGTGACGTGTTGTTGAACGTCACTCCACGTTCCTACATAATGCTATGTAACGCTGGTACCACCTAGTGACCAAAAGGGGAACTACACCAGTACAGCCTCCTCAGACCCTCTTTCAACTCAATGCAAAATACCTTGTGCAAACAGTGAGAGAGAGGGAGAAAGAGAGAGAGAGAGAGAGAGAGAGAGAGAAAGAGAGAGAGAGAGAGAGAGAGAGAGTGAGTGAGTGAGTGAGTGAACGAGTGATCGAGTGAGCGAGTGAGCGAGTGAGCGAGTGATCGAGTGAGTGAGTGAGTGAGTGAGTGAGTGAGTGAGTGAGTGAGTGAGTGTGTGTGTGTGTGTGTGTGTGTGTGTGTGCACAAATGACCATTGAAGACAAGACAAGATAAGAGTCCGACATACACAAATTGAATGCAACAATAAAGGGTATGCGCAATCGCATGCATAAAGTGAATGGCAAAGTGATTTTAACGTCGTTTAATGCAATCACATTGGACTTTTCTGTTTGGATGTTCCCACATAACTTCCTGGTTTGATGATGATGTCACGCGCATACCCAGTCTATTTGCTCAGGCATAATGCACCTCAGAAACCCCACCCCGCTCTAAATGGCCAGCACCCCCATATCCCCTGATTAAAATGTTCCCTATTGGATGAGATTCTGAAAAAGCAAATGATTTGTGATTTGATAATTCCTGCAAAAGTGTGCTTTGGGTGGTAACTATGTGTTTATGAAGCAGAGCGTGTGTGTCTGTGTCCTTAAAATATTGTGTATGTAAGCAGTCGTTTATGTGTATGATCTATTTGAAATACATTGCAGGTTGTAGTGGGCGCTTTGCCAAGGCCTCTCTCCCTGGTCTCCCAGGCAGGCTCACTTATAGATACGGTATTTGCATAAGAGCAGGACCCCCCAGTCACAATTTTCTGGAGCCGTCGCTGGTGTGTGGTCTGAATGCTGGTCACGAAAGTTTGGTAGCACCATGTTCTTGACGCGCTCCCTTGATGTTCTGTGTTTGTTTTATTGTGAAATGGTTGGCTGAAATTGGTTGATTGTCCGATTACTGTTAAGCCGTTTGACTTGATGTGACTATATACTGGTGGCAGCTTTTTTTAACAGCCACTTGTGATATAGGTTAGATTAGAGTAGCTAGATTATATTAGATTTCAATTGTCATTTTTATTTTATTTTAGGTAAGTTGGTGTTTACTTAAAGTTATTTTTGATTGTTTATTGATTTGCAACCAGGGCTTATTTTCTATGTAGGTTTAAGTTTACTTTAATGTTATGTCTTGAACATGTCCATTTATACATTTTATTTTTGGTTGGAAACCCGTTAAATTACCATCGTAGTACTTCATGGTTGTCTAAAGAGTACTGGCCTTTATTTGTAATTGCATGTGAACTCTGAAAAGAACCTTACCAAAGGCAGCAAATAAAACAACAATTCACTTAGCCTCATAATGTTGCAATCCTTTATTCCCCTTTAAGGATTCTAACACGTACAGACAATATACAGAGAGTACAAAACATAATGTATTTGGCCACATACCCCCATCTGAACACATGTTGTGCCAGGGACCCCATGTAGGCCTACAAGTTTTGTGTTTCATGATTTCAAGTGTTTAGATGCTATAATGTTTTGCTGGGGACCTCCTGGACCTGGACAACTGCTTTTAAGGACAGTGTGGTTATGATTATCATCAGCATCATTCAGACAGTGTAGTCAGCTTTCATCTAGACATTACATCCAATAAGGCTTCTATTGTCGACACTGCAGATATAGGGACAGTTTGGTTATGTTTATCATCAGCATCATTCAGACAGTATAGTGGCAGCTTTCATCTATACAGTAAATCCAATCAGGCTTCTATTGTCGACACTGCAGACACTAGACCAGGTGCATGTCTGGCCTGGCTTCTGCTTTGAACACTGTGCCTCATTATCAACACTGCTGAACAATGGATATACTGGCTCTATATAAATGCACCATTTGCCATTTATTTTCCATTTCCAAAGGATATAGGCCTACCAGTAGACTGTGTGTGTGTGTGTGTGTGTGTGTGTGTGTGTGTGTGTGTGTGTGTGTGTGTGTGTGTGTGTGTGTGTGTGTGTGTGTGTGTGTGTGTGTGTGAGAAAGAAAATGCAAAAAGTGTAGTGAAAATAGCAGATCGGCTATTTAAATTTTCACTTTATTTGAAATAGGGTTTTGATCGATTGATTGATTATTTGATTGATTGATTGATTAATTGATTGATTGATTGATTGATTGATAGATTGATTGATTGATTGATTGATTGATTGATTGAAAATGTTATTAACAGTTTGCAGAATGGGTACAGTTCAAGGTTCAAGTACAAAATCTGCTATGAGGATAAAACCAGAAAAAAGTACTAAGCCTTGTTTACATAAAGGTTCTATATGACAAAAAAGCGGACTTCTATAAAAAAAAACGTGGGAGGTGCAATTCTAGTTAGCAGGCATAGACTTCAATAAGAGAAATAAACCTTCCAAGGAAGGGACTGCACACTCCAGGGAACAGAGACGGATCAACTTACTGCATCATCAACTTATTTATTAACTTATTTATTATTATTGTGCTAATAAATAAGTTGATGATGCAGTATAGTTGTCCGTCTCTTATTCCCTGGAGTGTGCAGTCCCTTCCTTGGAAGGATTATATTTGCCCTTTTGAAAAAAAAAAATTCACAGCCCCAAATGGGTCCCTCCCCATCGTTTGAGGAAACCAGTCCAGTGCTGTGGAGATGAGTGTTGCCTCCACTGATCAGAACAGTGTTTCAGTGTCTACAGTCCCAGCTTCATCATGTTGAGCAGGTCACACCTCAAGGCTGTGCTGGCCTCATCCAGGTGGATTGTCCAACACAGCAGCATCTGTAGCAAGCCTCCCAAGAACCACATCGGACCAGGGGTGAGTGTGCAGTGTTCATTTAATCTGCTAAAAACTAGGATGACAAATGTTTGTCGACTAAATTTTTTCACTGACAAAAAAAGGAAAAAATATATGCAAACTGAATGAAAACTAAGCTATGATGACTAAAACTAAGACCACATAGTATAATTAATTTGACAATTTTGTCAACAACTTAAAAAAAATGATGAGAATGTTAATGGGGTCTAGTGGAGAAGAGATGCAGAAGAACTAAAAGACAACTTTGGCGTTTACAAAAAATTACTTTCATTTGCCCCAATGTTCATAAGAGAAAAATAAGAAACTAAAGACAGACATACAGAGATGTGTGGAATTAATATAGATTTGTTTTTAGTTTCTTTGATAATTTATATTTAACGGTTTTTTATATAATTTATTTTTAACAAAACAACGGTTTAAGTACTTATTTTATTTATTATTATGCACTTTTGAATGCTATTTTTAAAAGAAAGTATAGTACTTTAACTCCAGTACAAATTTGACTTGAACTTGCCGTGGAGTAATATTTGAACAGGAGTATCTATACTTAAATTGTCTCAAGTACTGGAGTTGAGTACTTTATCCACCACAGAATAACGGCCGAGCTATACCAAGCGCGTGTACGGGCTCCGCATACGCACACTTTAAAATAGGACTGGATCTAAAAGTGTGTGGGTGTGTGTGCGTTTGTGTGTGTACACGCAAACGCACTTTGAAAAACACTTTGAAAAGCTCAGCTGTCAATGCAAAACCAGTAAAAATGAATCTAGTAAAAGCAAATAAGAACCATTATTAAAATAATAATTTATGATGATGATGATGATGATGATGATTATTATCATACAGATACTTTCTTATTATTAAAATAGTGTATTTTATGTTTACATCTGTCTGTCTGTCTGTCTGTCTGTCTGTCTGTCTGTCTGTCTGTCTGTCTGTCTCCCACAGCAGAGCGTGTTCGTAATCTGTGTGTTTGCAGTAGCGCTGTTGGTTCCAGCAGGATGGATCCTTCATCACTTGCCAGAGTACAGACAACAAGGCCGCTCCATCACGCCTCAACACCGCCTCCCGCCTAAAGGGTACAGACAACATGGCCACCCCATCACGCCTCCCACCTAAAGAGTACAGGCAACATGGTCACCGCGCCGACCTGAAGATTCTTGCTCGTCGTCATCACCATCATCAAAGCTCAGCAGAGAGAGACAGCAGCAGAAGACATGCCCACCCCACACATACTAAACTTGCTGGATCTAAACTTTGCAATCAAAATAAATCAAATCTGCACACCAGTGTGCTCCCATGTTTGCCAATTTATTTTAGGGTGGTAAACATTTGGAGACCACCAGGCACTTCCTCAGACCTTACCGGGAGAGGCAACCACAACCACTTCTAGGAGACCATCCGTGCAGCCTATACCATTTGCCTGCTGCGTCATTCTTTAGCGGCCTATACAAATTCTGCGGCTCAAACGCCTCCCATGCGATCGGAAGAAAACAACCTCCTCCCAGACAACGGGAGGCAGGCGACTGTCCTAAATCAGGATCACATTGTGAGCTTGTAGATCAGCTATTGTCAGCAAAGTGGCTCGGTATACTAGAGGTCTATAGCCTAGGTCAGGACAGTTTTGGTTTAAAATAAAGTATTTGGGGAAAAAAAGTCAAATTAATTACATCCTGCACATAATTACACATAACTGCACATATTGTACATTAAAACATCCATTAAAACTCGGACTGGGGAGGGAGTCTGGTCTGTGTCTAATGGTCATTATAACAACGTTAAAGAAAAAGAAGGGACAATTTGTGGTCAATCAAAATATGTTGGGACTTTTTTACGTGGTGGCATTCAAATTCATGTTGACATAATGACATGGCACACTGACTATCTTGAAAATAAAATCATGGCACTTCATTTCAAAACGGTTGCAGCCCCCTGATCTATATAGGACAGTGCATGGTTGTCAACCTTTTCTGGACCAGGACACCCCTGTAAATAACCTTTTTCCATCCACGGCAATACTGCTTTATAGCACAAGATCTTTATACCCCTAAGTAAGACAGTGGTTCTCAAACTGTGCGTCGGGACCCCCAGGTCGTCTTCAAATGTGTTGAGGGATGACCATTACTGCGTCAAAATACATTGCATTGGCTAAACTGTTAATTATTAAAAGAAATAGCGATCTACTGTACATGCTCTTATTGATTGACTATTGTCACAATATTTATCTGTGGAACCGAGTCTAATTAAATGCCACAACTGACTACATTCCTAGTGCTTGTCAGGGTGTGTGTGTGGGGGGGGGGTCACCAGTTCAAATATAATGATTATTTTGGGTGGTCGCGGCCGGAAATGCTTAAGAACCACTGAGGAAAACTTGAGAGAATATCCGTTTCCATTTTTAAAAAAAAGTTCTGCGTAGACGGAAAAAATGCTTAAAGGGATCAATTCCAAATATTTTCAAAGTGTTCTGCAGCCACCCCTGGACTTGTGTGACGCAAGTCCAGGGGTGGCTGCAGAATACTTTGATAATATTTGCCGTGACGGCACCCTAGGGAGAAACGTTGCACTAGTCTAGGCCACTGCTTCTCACAGTGGTTCCCTAGTAGATATATGCTATTTTCAGAAACAAGTGCTTAATTCACAATGTACTTTTTCCCCTTCGTGGAAATGTTGTGAGGTTCAATATTTGTCTTTGAAATGTTAAAGTATTCAAAAAGCTATTAAAAAAAAGTAAACCTCCTCCTTTGTTTGTATTGTGACGTTTTTGATCTGGTTTTAGTTTCTCTGGGATATTTGTTTAGTTTTTGGTGGACATGGATCTTAGAGATATAATTACTTCCTGTTGAGTGTGAGTAACTTCAACATTCCCCCTGTTTTTAGGCCATGTTTGTGTTCTTAACCCTTTCATGTCCTGGGGAAGTTGACTAGGGCCGTACTGTCCTGGGACAGTGTCACAGGAGAAGCTTATAGCGACTTGCTCAAGAGAGAAATTAGTGTTTCTCAATCTTTCAACTTTATGTTACAGCTGCAACTTGCAGGGAGTAACATACTACCCTGTCAGGTTCTACAGCCACTTGGTATTTGGCATTGGTCACACCTGGAACCCATCCACTAATCAGCCAGCTGAACCCTATTTAACCAGCTCCAAACACCCAGTGTGGTCACTGTTGATGCCAGACAGCAAAGAGGTAAGACCTCTCTCGCTTCCATATAGAGGCTGGCAACCTTGTAGTCTAATATTAGCCTAATAATATAATAGGCTCTGCTCTGCTCTCTTCTTTTTTTAATATATCTTTTTATTGGGTTTTTTACATTTCCATGTGGGGTCCTTGTTCATGACATGTCAACATATACATTTGTTAGGCACCCCTCATTTTCCTCCCGTCCACCCCCTATGCCCACCCACTCTTCCCCAATGCAGAGACAATACTGGAGAAAGGAGAAAAAAAAAAGTAAATAAATTAAAAGAGGGGGAGGGGAAATAGAAGAAAAGAGGAAAGGAAGGGGGGACCGCGTGTGTGCGTGCACGCGTGCAAGCACCGGTTTACACAACGCACGTACAATGCATAGGCCTATGCGTTCACCATTATCTAGTTCAAATATCGCTCATCTCTGGGACTACCGTCAGGGTTTTTACAAGGGCGTCCATGTTTGCTGGAAAGTTGTCATGGAACCATTAAGTGAGAATCTAATCTTTTCAAGCTTAAGGTAGAATAGTGTGTCCTTTATCCATCCGTTATGTGTAGGTGGGGAAACTTGTTTTCATTTCAGGAGTATAAGACGTCTGGCTAAAACAAAAGTAAAGGATATTATTCTTTTAAGGTATAGAGAAATGTTAGTCCCTGGGGCAATGCCAAACAATTAAGGCCGTTAGCGGGTTGCGTAGGATGGGTACACACAGTATAGAATAGTCAGAATAGGATTGAAATATAGCTGTCCAAAAGTCCACCAACCTAGGGCATGACCAAAACATGTGTGACAGACCAGCAGCGGGTTGTCTGCACCGGTTACATGCATCATTAATATCTGGAAATATCTGTGCTAGTCTTGCATTTGTGTAATGAACCCGATGCTCTCTTCTGCTCTGCCCACAGGACATTAGCGTTGCCCTGTATTAAACCCCGGGACAAAGACCCCAGCTGGGAAGAACAGAACATACTGTAAGTTACCATTTTGACTTACCATCCCTTTCCCTCACCGTCACGGCGTCACCGAGTCGACCCTTTCTGTTTTGCAAAGTGTCTCTGAGAGCCTCCTGTTGGTGAAACAATATGAGCTGCTACACTATGGTTGACCTGATTTATATTTTGAAAATGGCCAATCTACAAGCTCACAGCGTGTCACTACAGCTTTCTGCTGTGAAGGAGAGCTCACACCAAGCATCAGTCTTTTTTTATTAGGACCCTCTCGAAAACGAGATACTATAGCCTATCTCAATGGGGTAGCCTATTCCTAAATACATAATTTCAAACAGTCCATCAGAACTAGAACAATAATGATGTCAGCGTCCACACTGATGTGGTTGATGAACCATAACGTTGTGTAAACAGTGGCACACATGTTGAGCTGTACGTGCTAGCTAGAGGCTGAGCCCACACAGAGAGGCAGAGAGATCAGAGATCTCCACCTCTGTCATGCTCAAAGATACATGCAACCTGATATATTGATAATCAGACTGATTATTAATTAAGGAGCCAAGATAGTTGTAGGCTACGGTCTGAAGTAATGCCAGGTATGGACAAATCCACAGAGGGGTGAGCTGATTAGCTACAGCTGGCCTACAGTGCACTGCTCCATCCATACCTTTCAATCCGAACATCACCCGTGTCATCTTGTTGCTATACAGCAACATAGGCCTACATGTTTATTCATTTTGTTTATGTTTTTCAGAAAACTGAAAGAAGGTGTTGTTTGAACTAGCCCACTATGGTGTAAATGGGTTAAAGGAATAGTTCACACAAAATAAAAAATAATGCAATTTTCCTCCACTAAGAATTAGTGTAGGCCTACCTTATAGTTCTGTGTTGCTATAGAACTGGAGGTCTGAAAAAAAATTAACATTATGAAGTAGACCTACATCTTTGTGATGTCACTGACCTCCAGTTCTAGGCAACATAGAATGGGGGGAGTTTTTATTATTTCCACACACATTCTAAGGTATATTAATAGCAATAGTAAAATGTTGAAAATGAGTGCTATTCCCCTTTTAAACCCCTTCACCTTCGCCACCTCTACTCCTACATCCTTACTGTTCCGCTGTATCGTTTAGGCACATATATTCTGTCTTACTTACTGATTTTATGACTCAGAAATGAAAACAAAAACAAAACCATTTGACTAAAACGGTCATCTTCAGCAGTCTGATAGAGTTGTTGTTTCCCAGTCAATCTTTACTGTTTGTTTGTGCCAGATATTAAAAGTTGTTATTAACGATCCGTTGTTTATTTCCCTGCATCGTTTCCCTTGATTACATACTGTCGCCTTGTCCTACTTTTTTAATTAGCTTTACACGTATGTACGCACGCACACATGCACGCACAACGCGAGAAGCTGCGGTCCCCAGCAGTTCTCAAAATCAAAGGGATCCTTGAGTGGGTTTCAGGGGTTCCCCAAATAATTAAAAACATATAACATTTTAAATTGTTTGAAATACTTTTACAACACAAATCTTGTATGGGGTCCCTGGTACAAAATATTCTCAGATGGGGTCCACGGCCAAATACATTAATTTGGGGGTCCATGGAATAACAAAAAAAATGTCAATGTCTTGTGTGGACACTTTTCTCCCATGGTAGGACTGGCCTTAATGTTGCCATCTGTTATAACCATGTAGTTACAACATGTAGACTGCACTTTCACAGTAGTAATGGTCTTATATTCAGGTCAGTCAATCAATCAATCAAACAAACAAACGATCAACTAGCAAAGTTGTCAAAAATAATTATTGGAGGAAAAAGTACAACATTTGCCCCTGAGGTACAAGTGGAGTAGAAGTTAAAATATCAAATGTGTGAGTATTGCAGGTGTTCAAACACTAGAAAATATACTGCATATTTACAACGTTTTTGTTTACTTGAATTTGATAGAAATCATGTTTACGGTATTAAAAGCAGCTGTGGAAAGTAAGTATAAGTACATACAGGTATTGTACTTCAATCTGGTTCCGTTACATCATTATTATATACATCAATGCATACAAGCAGCAGTAATTGAAAACTCTCAGAAGCAGCAGTAATTGAAAACTCTGAGACTAAGATCTAAATGCTGGCTTGAAACCTCTCAAACTATTTTAGGCTTTGTAATTAATTAATCAAAATGAATCCCGTGTTAAACGCATATTAATATTTGACCTGAGAACCCTTTTGTTTTCAATTCAAATGGATTTTGGTATGAGAGTGAATCAATAAATGGAGAATAAATACATACGCTTAAGCAATAAAATATTGTTTTGTTTTTGTTTTTTAATCAACAGATCACTGAACAGATCAGTACAATTTGTAGCAACAATTTTAGGAATATTTTCAGGTTCAGGTAGCCTATATAAATGCAAGGACCTTCTGTAAAAGACAATACTTTCAAACTGCACAATACTTTAGTATTTCAGAACAGTGGAATGTACATTGTGGTGCGCGATTAAAATGCGTAAGTCTGTGGTATTTACATTTATATCAGTGGTTCTCAACCTGTGGGTCGAGATCCCCTGGGGGCTACCTACAGTACATGATTTTGGAGGGTCCCCAGATTACAGTAAATTAAAAAATATCAATAAAATAATTGCAACCCCCCCCCCCCAAAAACAAACATTACTGCATCCAAACTAATCTACAAACTGGAATATTGCTGTTACACTGCGTTTAACAGTGCGATAACAGTTACCTTCAAAACAAAACATTCAAAATAATCCAAATAAAAAATAATGTTTTGACCACTTGTAGATCGGCTATTTTTTGATGAACAAAAATCAAACATAAATATGAATCCCAGAAAACAAAAACGGAAGAAAAAAAAAAAGAAGAAAAAAACAGACACAAAGGTAAACAGAAAAACAGCTTGACATAACTACAGTACAGCATTTTTCAAGTTGAGTGTAAGGCTAGGCAGGAAAAGAGCAGGAGACATGACTCACAATATACATCAGACATATGACCTTATTTGTCACAGGCCCGGCCTGCATCCAGCCCTCGCTCGCACCCCGTGGAGACAGATGCCCCGGAGACCCCCAGCCCGCCACCACGTGACTAGATCGGATATTTTTGTTGCTCAAGTGGTTGACTTCGCTGTACTGACTTCATTCCTAGACTTTTCTAAGTTATCGAGCTCTTTTGACAATGCAACATATCTCTCGTTTGGTTTTGCGTTCTCCTTCTCTTCTTCCAACCATTCATCGCATGTAAGTCCATGGCCTTTGTCGGAACCACCTGTTGTATAATAGCGTGCAATGTTTGGGTTGTGCAGAGAGTTGGCGAAATGCATACAGTATGTAGCACTGGATAATGTAATATTTTCTATTAATTAATTTATCATGTATCACGCACGCGCACACACGCACGGACACACACTGTGTGTGCACCTCTCTGCTGGCCCTGAGGCTCTAACATTGTAACATCATGTTAGTTCTAGTGAACTTGAGTGGGTTTTGGGGGTTCCCCACAATCTTGAAGGCCGTGTTGGGACCCATGAAAAAGTGCTTAGAAAATGAGTTTCGTTCCCATGTCATGGGCACTACTCATTCAATGCATTTTTTCATAGATAATACCCTTCTGGACTTTGGGTTAAAAGTTCTACTCATAATATCCTGCAGTATTTTGTCACAAGCCAGAAATGTATAAACGGTGTATAACCAAAAAACGAAAATCTTGTGCTGCTGTTTTTGCTTGTAAAATGTGTTTTTGGCAACACAAAATCTTTCTCAAATGTCAAATGCATATACTTAACATCTGAAACAAGTATTGGTGCCTTTAGTTTACTCATATGTGAATTTAGATCATGAAATGTAGCATATTTGTTAAAGAATATGCTTCAACTTAAGTGTTTCCACACAGTACAATGAAACCTACACAGTAAATTGTGTCAAAAGCTTATGTTTCATACATAGAAAATGTCTCAACCTACTGTGTAATGAAAATCAGGGCACCTTGGACCAAAATGGCAGAAAATCTATCCAAATGTTACCACGCCCCCTAATAAGTGTCACAGCATCTGTCATTTGTACATCCACCCCCCCCCCCTGCCAAGGAAATATATGAAAATACAGCATACAAATGCATCACAATAAAACCTTCTGTTGGCTGTGTAAGTCTGTGCTGTTTGCATTTATGCATTGCATTTAAATGGATGTAGGCAGTGTGGCAATTCTTTAACATCTTAATAATTCTTGAACAAAACAAGTAGTAGGCCTACATGGTAACATGTTGGGTTACTCATCCCTATCATTTTCATCAGAGTCATCATCCCATGTACCTCTTTCTTCTGTTTCCTTTGACACATTTTCACAGTTCTGGAAGTGACATAAATCGTGCAAGACAGTTTTGCAGACATACATGAACATCTTTCAGTCTCACATTTGCTTCTTTTTTTTTCTTTTTTTTTTTTCTTTTTTTTACAAATTACAGTGGACTACCTGCAACACACTATCAGGGGCAGGATTTCTAGTCATCCATGTTACTGTTAACTCCCCATCCTCCATGCCCCATCCACTGCCAATGGGTGAAGGAGCACACATCCTACTAGTCAGAGAACGTCTCATCACTGCTGCTTGGTAGTTTGCCCTTTTGCAATGTTGGTGGAGAGCATCACTTGTTGGGGGAATGGACAGTTCTGGCAAAGCTGATGATGCCGTACAGAATGATTTGACTCAGTTGTTGTCGTGTCTGATGGATGAGGTAGCCTGCCAACAGTGTATCTGCTGATAATGTTTCAACAAAAACCAATTCGGAGATGTTGCGCGTTGCAGGGCTGTGAAACACCAGCTCGGGGAAATCACGGGCCAACCGCCTTTTCAGTTTATCCTGCCTGCAAAATGAAAATATAGAAAAAGACGAGCACAAATGTATAAATATTAATATACAATATCAGGGGATGAAACCTGATGGCCATCACATCTACCCAAAGGTGAAAACTTCTAGATACAGTTGACTGGTGAATGCCAAAGAGGTAACCTAAAAGTTCCTCAGACAGATTGAGGCGCAGCTTCATCAGTGCAAGTCTCTGAGTATCACTAAGTGACTGTTTTGCAGGAGGTGGTAAACTTGGTGACACAAAATTGAACAACAACATGAAAGTCTTTACATTTGGTAGTCCCGTGAAGAATTTCATTTTGCTGTCATCAAATTCTGAAGGATCAAGAGTACGATGTTTCAACTTACTTTCTAATTTGTTGACTTTATCCCTAAGTGATTGACATTCAGCATTTAAAGATTTAATCTGTTCATGTAATGAGGCAATGTCATTTTGTGTTTCCTCTGTCTGGACCCCAATGCCTGGGACTTCAACAACAGTCTGTACCTCTGCTGTACTTCGATCAGTGATGGAGGTGAAACCAAATAACCTTGGCACGTAGTCAGGATGTAGAGGATCATCACTCTTTTTCCCTTAAATAACAAAAACAACAAAAACATTTACTAGAAATATGATATTAATTTGTTTACATATATGGGGTGTTTTCACATACGGTATGTCCTGTTTCAGACATCAGCCTCAAAACAAACTCATCCGGGACGGGGCTGCCAAATCATTGTGAGATTATTTTTTTACATTAACCACTGGAACAATAGCATCCCTATTCTGGAGGGAACATTTGCAGAAATGACCAAACAAATAAGTTTGGTGTAGAGCAGGGGTAGGCAGCTTTAACCACGGGTGCCAAGGGTGACCACTGGCACACACTGGCAATGCCAGTGTCTCACTCTAATCCCAGTCTGGCATTAGAGTGAGAGAGGATTAGCCTGCATGTCTGTAACTGAGTGTACAAATGGAACCAATGGACCCCATTGGACCCCAAATGGTCCCTTCTTAGGCCTTAAGCCTACAGGTCTGTGAGAGTGGAACCAAATGGACCTTACAGGTCTGTAACTCTGAGAGATGGAACCAAATGGACCCTTACAGCCTGAGTGTACAAATGGACACATGCAGGTCTGTAACTCTGACACTATGGGTCCATTTGGTTCCATTCGTACACTCTCAGAGTAAGTTACAGACCTTAAGGATCCATTTGTGCAATCAAAAGTTATGTGGGTCCTTGAAATAAAAAAATAAAAAAAAGTTTGATAACAACTGTAGTGGTTATCAGTGGACTCTTAATGTGTCATATAAATCAGTGTCATACGATATTCTGAGGAAAACCATGGAGACTTAACATTCAGTAACTGGGTGTGTTGATCAATAAGAACATTAACATCAAGTCTTTCCACGGAGTCCGTGTGTGTAGAAACACGTAACAACATGTTGATGAGTGATTACTCCTGACCAGATCTCTTTCAGGGGAACGGACTATGTTAATCCACTTCTTGGTCCACAAGAAGAGAACTCTGTTAGGTTCGTTTAAAACGGGACATTGTGTGAAAAGGCCCTTTTACATTGAAGGTATGGTTTTACAAAAAAAGCAACATACCTGACACAAAGTGAAAGTGGCACCCGCAAATCCATGTGTCTGGATTCCAGTAGCCCTGAAACATGACTACTTTGGCGAAGTGCAGCGATCCATTTACTTATTCTTTCTTTACATTTCGGCAGTCTGTAAAAGGATAGCTCCGAGTTATTTTTTAATCTGTTTGTACAGTCAATCGCACAACAGCTCTTTCCCATTTTCCCAGTTTAGAGTGAATGAAAACAGCGTCGCAACAGTGAGTTGCTATGGACAACAAAAGGTTATACAGCATAGGATGACGTCACGCGCATACTCAAGGGAATAAAGCTGCTACGCGATTGGTCCACGTGACCAAAACCACACCACTCCCCTTGCACATATTAGTACGCCTTGTAAGAAATAGTCCCATCTTTGACCACTGATTATAAAAATACTGCAGGATGGCACGAGTAGAACTTTTTTATTTGGACTTTCTACCTATAGATCTCTTTTATGGAGAAAAAATGGTGTAGTCCCCCTTACGTGGGAACGGACCTGAACGAAAAGGGACCTCACAATACGGCCTACCCTTACGTGGGAACGGAACTGAACGAAAAGGGACCTCACAATATGGCCTAAAACTAAAATGAAACATTTGAAAAAATCTTTCAACACAAATCTTGTATGGGGGTACAAAATATTCTGAGATGGGGGTCCATGGCCAAATACATATTAATGTGGGGGTCCTTGACATGAAAAAGAACAAGGAAGTCCTAACAAAGAAAATATCAATGTGCGTCTTGCAGAGACACCTTTCTTCCATGGTAGGACCTTAGAGTATATACTCTATGGGTAGGACTGGCCTTGCTTTGTATTAGAGAGAATTGCTGCCATCTGTTGGTATTTAGTTGCAACTTTGACTGTACTTCCACAGTAGTAATGGACTTATATTCAGGTCTGTTCTTTATGCAATTCATCATCTATGTCTATCTTTTATTGATAGGCTACTTTAATTAATATGCAAAGTAAATCAATCAATCAATCAATCAAATAGCAACTAAAGTGTAGTAAAAAGTATATTTGCCTCTGAGGTACAAGT
The DNA here is from genome assembly GCF_964188405.1 of Protomyctophum parallelum. NCBI lineage: Eukaryota > Metazoa > Chordata > Actinopteri > Myctophiformes > Myctophidae > Protomyctophum > Protomyctophum parallelum. Next base: position 19,057,294 of record NC_139717.1, on the reverse strand, counting down.
GGAGTAGAAGTGTAATGTATCAATAGAAATGTACACTTAATGTATCAAAATATAAAGGTACCCTCCTGAGTTTTGCACAAATATTAGAAAATATACTGTAAATCTACGACGTTTTTGTTTAGAACGTTTTTATAGAAACACTGAATCATGTTTAAGGTATTTGTGGAAAGTAAATTTTTTTCAAGACTCATTTGTAGAGAAAGAACATTGAATGTCAAATAGTTTAGTCCCCGAATATAATATGACCCCGTTTTTTAGGATATTTCTATTGGAATAAAATGTAGTCTTACATTCAGGCCAATTAATTCAGGCCTGGTTATGAACATCATCAACCTCAATACTTGAATATTCAATTAAATCTGGTTCTGTACATCATCATTATACATCAACACATACAATTCAGCAGACAAAGCATCTTACTGAAAACTCTGACAGTCTTTGAGGGGTTCTAGCCCTTCCTATCCCCGGCTTTCCAGGTTTGGGTGAACACAAACATTGGCTTGTGATTGGCTGATCACCCCATAGCATTGATTTGATTGGCTGAGCAAAGTACATATTGAAGCTAAAAGTGAGGGCAGAAAAGCGAAGACGGAAAAGTGAGGACGCAAATTGTGATTGGCCGGCATGAGATATACAGTATGAAGAGCGCCCCTCACTTCATACGGGTGTGATTTTTTTAAATGTAAATGCAGGATACGCAGACATGAACAATGAACTAACGAGACATTTCACACACATTCCGCACCACACGCCGCCTTCACCCTATCCCCCCCCAACCCCCACCTGCGCTGTCGAGTGTAACAATTTTTTTTCCTGTCGTCAGACAGCCGCTCTTATCGAGGTGTTGTGTGAGGATCAGAGTTTTTTTATTTTGTTGCAGATCTAAAAATCCAACCCCACACCCCCGCCCCCAAGTTTCCGGGCCTACACAATGCAACTGTATGTGTTATGATGACTTCACCCCCCCCCCCCTCCCTCTCTGTCAATACCCCTCACCCATTTATGCTTCTACCCCCCACCCCCATTCTTCTTCTTTTTTTTCGATGATGCTCTGAGAAGTATATAGCAGCGCCGAAATACGGCTGCAGCTGGTGTAAACTCTGATTGTTGTCTCTATCCCCGTAATTGCAATAAGTGTCTGCACAACCAAATTTCACCCATGTTACTTGTAATGTGTTGTGACAATAAAGTCTATCTATCTGGCTTGAAACATCTTGAAACACAATTTAAGGAAATGGAGTCCTTGATATACGAGTCAATCAATAAATATAGTGAATAAATACATAAGCTTAAGCAACAAAATATAGTTTATTGTTTTAACTACAAATAACACCTGGACCTCTTTGGTGGTGACGTAACAACTACAAATAAAGGTAAGAAAAGCCTTCTAGTATGGAATTCTCCTTTAAATCCTGAAATAAAATGATGTACTGTGCACATGGAAAAGCAAGTGATTAGAAAACAAACTGTAATATGTCTTCTTGTATATGCCTGAACTGATTATATGACACAGGTCTCAATGTTTCATAAATAATGAGCTGGTCCAGCTTGCTCCATTCACTGCTTTTTATTCATGGAACTTCCGGTTCCGGAAATAATACAAGAGAACTTGTATCATGGCGGCCCCCTACGGTCGCGGCCCACCGGAAAAATGCCCGGTATGCCCTGTGGCCAGTCCAGCCCTGACCAGGCGTATCCACACCTGGTCCTACCGGGCCTAGGCCCAGGTATTTATGAACTCGGCCCAGCCACACGGGGGAAAAAGGTACACAAAATATATGATGACAGTAGTGTCATTACATAACATAATGTGAACGCAATCACTGCATTCAATTTAGCAAAATACGGCAGTGGGTGTATTATTATTCATCTTGTCCTATGTGGATCCGTAGCCACTGGCACTGCCTAGTTTGTCCATCTGTACCTGCATAGATTGATTGGTCATGCCTGTCCATCTGTACCTGCATAGATTGATTGATCATGCCTGTCCATCTGTACCTGCATAGATTGATTGGTCATGCCTGCCTGAGGCCTGTCAGCATGTGCTTGTTTCTAGAATGTGGCAGATTTGTTTGTCTTCACACCAGAAACTTGCGTCTTTGTTTATGATTAAATATAAACGAGAAGCCTCTCTGAGAGTTTCCTAAATGTTAGCCTCACAATGCCAAACGTCTATTGCAAAGTGTTTGGAAAGAAAGGAATTAAGTCAGCAGTCCTTATAGAGGAGCTATAGCCTATACTGTAGGCAGTTGTATCCTGAGGACTTCAGCTTTACTGGGAAACTCCACACCATGAAGTGTCCGCCCTTGATTATGGATTACTACATGTTTGAAGACATCAAAGGTCAGAATTGAATTGTCATTTTTGCTGAATGGATTTCCATTGATTGTGCCCATGTTGTCTGCTGCTATGCTATGGGATGCTGTCTTGCTAATTTGTAATTTGGAAGTGAGTTGAAAGAAACTAGCTGTTGTTACACTCTGCAGTCTTCAATACTCAACACTATACTTACACTTCAATACTAGTAGGCTGCCTGGGAGAGTGTGCATGTTGTTGTTTTATGGTTGTTGAGGAGTGCTCCTATGTCCTGCCGAGGGTTTGTGTAAACAAAAACATTGTGTAAACACAAACATTAAAGACGAAGGTGTGATTTTTACAGTTTACATTTGTGTAAGTGTCTTGTATAGCAGCCTGACATTACACCTGTCAATCTCTAAGACACCTGACTTAAACTCATTCTGGACGGGAACCCCTTTTGGTGTTTTAACTAAAGCATTATTTTATACTGATATTGAAAAATAGCAGATCTACAAGCTCATAGTGCTATTTTTGAAAAATCGTGAAAATGCGGCACAAATCTTTGAATATATATATTCTTTCAGAGTGAACGTTTGTTTAATTTCGACGTCTTCGGTCTAAATGGGTTAATATTTTTAGGAAATTGAAGGCAAAAATTTGTATTCATTAATTAAAAATGGGTATTAATTAATCAATTAATTAATGCCAAAATTGTGTGCCCAGGCAGATTTTCCCAGGCCAAGGTAATAATGAATTCCTGCATACCCCACTTAGTGCATCATGGCCCCATGAAGTGGACGGTGTTTTCGTAACTCTGTCTTACTCTTAGCCGCAATTTGCAACTCTAGATTTTTTTATAATGGGATGAATCTAGAGTTGCAATACCCTCCATTGACTCCCCACTCATCCTTTTTGTTTTGCGATCTGCTTGTCTTAAACGACGTTAAACTCACCAACATTTCAGCTGTAGTCCAAGCTTGAATTATCCTCTTTCAATCTGCCAAGCTTGTTTTTCATAAAAATCCACTGTAGACATGTTATGAGCTACTTTCTGTCAAGACATCCTCTGCAAGTGATTCTGGAGTGCTGGAGTTTGGAAGCACTCGTCGTATGTCACTGAACGGCCCTGCGTACCACCTGTTTCGAATTTGCACATAATGCAGGAGGCAGCAGCGTGACCCGTTAATAAAAACGAGTGCTTAGTACCAAAAAAGATGAGTGGGGAGTCAATGGAGGGTATTGCAACTCTAGATTCATCCCATTATAAAAAAGTCTAGAGTTGCAAATTGCGGCTATCTTATCTGGTTGTACTGGTTACTGACATCTTTAGGTTGTGGCCCCTGGACTTTTGGAATTTTGCTGAGTGCCCCCTGAGCCATCTTAAGCCCTGAACTAGTGCATACCATATACCTGCAGCTCATAAATTGCAATAACAACAATTAAAGTGTTTTTTAAGTTGTTTTTAGTGTGTGTGTGTGTGTGTGTGTGTGTGTGTGTGTGTGTGTGTGTGTGTGTGTGTGTGTGTGTGTGTGTGTGTGTGTGTGTGTGTGTGTGTGTGTGTGTGTGTGTGTGTGTGTGTGTGTGTGTGTGTGTGTGTGTGTGTGTGTGTGTGTGTGTGTGTTACAGCTGTGCCCTCTGGTGGCGGGCCGGTGGTGTTACAGCTCACTGCGTTGGCAAACTATTATGTGCTGATGAGTGGGGTCGGTGTTTGGATAGTTTGCACTTTGCTGAAATTGCTGAACATGAAAATGTCAGCTGACACGTAATGTAAACCATGGGGTTGCATTAAGATGGATGTATTTTCCTTTTTGCTATGAAATCACCTGTCAAACATCAGTGACAAATGGGACGGTGGCTGCACTGATTATATAATTACCGCTTATAATCACTGTGTCGTTTGTTGTGTTTCCCCCCCCCCCCCCAAATGCAACCAATTATCTTCTAGACTCTGTATAGGTTACGATGCTTCATTCGATAAAGCTTATGGAACAAAAGCCCCAACGCAAAGCACGTCCTGAAAACCAACGTAAAGCACGTCCTGAAAACTAACGTAAAGCACGTCCTGAAAACAGTTGAGCAGAGAGTGAACAACACATTTGCATATACTTAACCCGCTCTGGGCGTGAACCCCTTGTGGTGTTTTAAAGGACCACTTCACCACTTTTCAACCTATCTTCATATAATAGGTCCTCACTAATAATCATGAAAAAACGGCACATTCTTTTTTTACTCGGTTTCTACTCTCACGACAAATATTTTTGTAAAATAAATCTTGTTTAAAAAAAAATCTGCCTAATGATGATGTCACTGGAAGACGGTTTCTAAACTGCCCACAGCCGTCCTATGAGACACAGACAGATTAGAAAAAAATCATGCCATTTTTTCATGATTATTAGTGAGGACCTATTATAATGAAGATAGGTTGAAAAGTGGTGAAGTGGTCCTTTAAGATGCTGCTACCAAGGGATGTGTTTAGCATCGGCCAATTCAGCAATATAACATCAGTAGGCCTACTGTATAAATATTATAATAATAATTATTATTATTATATTATTATTATAATATATTATCAGTAGGCCTACTGTATATAAATATTATAATTATTATTATTATAATATATTATCAGTAGGCCTACTGTATATAAATATTGTGATATTAGATTAGATATAATATCAATATATTATTAGTAGGCCTACTGTATATACATATATTATTAGTAGGCCTAATGTATATAAATATTGTGATATTAGATTAGATACAAGTAAGACGCGCAAACGCGGGAAGCGAACGCAGCTCGTAAATTGCAATAACAACAATTAGAATGAATTACGTACTTTTTCTTTTCTTTTTAGTTAGTAATTCTTTTTAAGTTTTCTACTGTGTGTGGGTGTGTGTGTGTGGGTGTGTGTGTGTGTGTGTGTGTGTGTGTGTGTGTGTGTGTGTGTGTGTGTGTGTGTGTGTGTGTGTGTGTGTGTGTGTGTGTGTGTGTGTGTGTGTGTGTGTGTGTGTGTGTGTGCTACAGCTGCGCCCTCTGGTGGCGGGCGGGTGGTGTCACAGCGGGACAGACAGACAGACAGACAGACAGACAGACAGACAGACACACAGACATGATCTGCAGGGTCTCATAGTTAGTGCTCATTGCATTCGCAATAATATCAAAACTGTTAGTCATTTTTTCAAACCGAAAAATAGCCCGTGTATCACAATTTTGAAATGGATTTTGATCAAAACGTAATTGTGATATTTTTATTTAGTCTCTTTAACACACGGGTTCCCAAAGTGGGGTCCGGGACCCCTAGGGGTACTTGAGGGAGTTCCAGGGGGTCCCTATAGCTCAATTAGAGATATAAGGAACCAAATGGACCCTTATGGTTCTGTAACTCAGATCGTGTACAAATGGAAGCTAACGGGTCCATTTGGTTCCATTTGTACACTCTCTGAGTTAAATTATCAGTGGTTTTACAATATAAATTGGGGTACCATGAGATAGAAATGCCATTAAATTGGGGGTCCGTAGCATAATGCGTGTAAATGCATTATGCATAATGCATAATGCATGAATCACTGCTAGAGCCGCAAAAATCCTCCCATATCGGGGTCACTGGCATAATGTTGTCAAATGGGGTGTCCTTATCGGGGTCACTGGCATAATGTTGTCAAATGGGGGGTCCTTATCGGGGTCACTGGCATAATGTTGTCAAATGGGGGGTCCTTATCGGGGTCACTGGCATAATGTTGTCAAATGGGGTGTCCTTATCGGGGTCACTGGCATAATGTTGTCAAATGGGGGGTCCTTATCGGGGTCACTGGCATAATGTCAAATGGGGGGTCCTTATCGGGGTCACTGGCATAATGTTGTCAAATGGGGGGTCCTTATCGGGGTCACTGGCATAATGTTGTCAAATGGGGGGTCCTTATCGGGGTCACTGGCATAATGTCAAATGGGGGGTCCTTATCGGGGTCACTGGCATAATGTTGTCAAATGGGGGGTCCTTATCGGGGTCACTGGCATAATGTTGTCAAATGGGGGGTCCTTATCGGGGTCACTGGCATAATGTCAAATGGGGGGTCCTTATCGGGGTCACTGGCATAATGTTGTCAAATGGGGGGTCCTTATCGGGGTCACTGGCATAATGTTGTCAAATGGGGGGTCCTTATCGGGGTCACTGGCATAATGTTGTCAAATGGGGGGTCCTTATCGGGGTCACTGGCATAATGTCAAATGGGGGGTCCTTATCGGGGTCACTGGCATAATGTTGTCAAATGGGGGGTCCTTATCGGGGTCACTGGCATAATGTTGTCAAATGGGGGGTCCTTATCGGGGTCACTGGCATAATGTCAAATGGGGGGTCCTTATCGGGGTCACTGGCATAATGTTGTCAAATGGGGGGTCCTTATCGGGGTCACTGGCATAATGTTGTCAAATGGGGGGTCCTTATCGGGGTCACTGGCATAATGTTGTCAAATGGGGGGTCCTTATCGGGGTCACTGGCATAATGTCAAATGGGGGGTCCTTATCGGGGTCACTGGCATAATGTCAAATGGGGGGTCCTTATCGGGGTCACTGGCATAATGTTGTCAAATGGGGGGTCCTTATCGGGGTCACTGGCATAATGTTGTCAAATGGGGGGTCCTTATCGGGGTCACTGGCATAATGTTGTCAAATGGGGGTCCTTATCGGGGTCACTGGCATAATGTTGTCAAATGGGGGGTCCTTATCGGGGTCACTGGCATAATGTTGTCAAATGGGGGGTCCTTATCGGGGTCACTGGCATAATGTTGTCAAATGGGGGTCCTTATCGGGGTCACTGGCATAATGTTGTCAAATGGGGGGTCCTTATCGGGGTCACTGGCATAATGTCAAATGGGGGGTCCTTATCGGGGTCACTGGCATAATGTCAAATGGGGGGTCCTTATCGGGGTCACTGGCATAATGTTGTCAAATGGGGGGTCCTTATCGGGGTCACTGGCATAATGTTGTCAAATGGGGGGTCCTTATCGGGGTCACTGGCATAATGTTGTCAAATGGGGGGTCCTTATCGGGGTCACTGGCATAATGTTGTCAAATGGGGGGTCCTTATCGGGGTCACTGGCATAATGTTGTCAAATGGGGGTCCTTATCGGGGTCACTGGCATAATGTTGTCAAATGGGGAGTCCGTGGCCTAATAAATGTTGATTTGGGGGTCCCTGACACGGAGAAGTTTGGGAACCACTGCTTTAACACATCGAGAACACAAACCGGTATATAATAGTGGTGTGTTCAATCAATCGATATGGCAATATATCGATCGACAACCCGATAGGTGGATTGATCAAGAGGCTGCTGTATCGATCAATAAACGGCATGTATTATCTGGGTGACGCCGTGTTGACAAACTGTTTAACGTTATCAAAGCCCCCCCCCCCCCCCCCCTGCAAGTTGCAATGCACTCCCTTCCCAGACCCCTTGTTAGGATGTTTAGACATTTTATTTTAATTTAAAGATCTCTGCATGTGGGCCTGAAAGTGCTTTATTGTATTTGTGCATTATTAAACGTTTAATCAAGATATATCGATATATATATATTGTATATAGAACGTCGCAGTCCCGCCCCCTACCTGGGCCCAGGAAATGATTCCCTGTTCATTTTCCTCGTAGACTTTTCAAAAAGTATTTATTTAAAGACCTTTTAAGCCTCATACCAAGCCAACTCAAGCTGTGACAAATCATGGCGACAAAAACAATGTTGGGGGAAATTAGAAGAAAGAAATGGCAGGTTACAACACTTTTTTTGTTGTAACTTTGTAATTATTTGTTTGGTCCAAAATATTTTGATTTGTCACGACTCGAGTTGGCTTTGTCTGCGGTGTAAAAAATAATACTTTTTTAAATGTCTATGGGAAAAGAATCATAGAAAAAATGCATTGGGAATCATTTCCTGGGCCTGGCGTCGTCATGACTGCGACGCTCTATTGTGGCCGTAAACTTAAACCGTAAACCTGTTGAATTATTGTCAGGGATATGGATAATGGAACAACAATGCTTAGTACCTGTATTACCTGTATTACCTGTATTACTACAGCTGACCCTCGAACGGATCGGTCGCACTTCAGAGAGCTCCCCAGACAACAGCGATTTTTAGCTATGTTTTCAACCTTTTCCGCCTTTTTCCTCCTCTTCATGCTATGGATTACGGACGCATACTTTAATCCAACATGGACCTTACACCACCAAGAAGAGATGGAACGTCACGGAATCGAAGCGGAGGAGTTTCACAGCGATTTTTACCTCCTAACTGGCGTTGAATGTAAGCACATTTCTTTTGGATCAGCAGCGATTCATGGCCTGTTAACAGCAAACCCGAATCGCAAGTACAAGCCCCCGACTGGCAAGATGGATCGCAGAACTGTGATTATTCTTTTCTTGTTACTATCGGGAGATATTCACTTAAATCCTGGACCGGTTACCCGATCACAAGCAAGACTGCACTCACAGCAGCAACTGTTGCTTCCGCAAACAACGGCCGTTCCCATCGCAACGCTTCACGGCTTCCACGCCTTCCAGAGCGCCGTGAGCGCCACGAGCGCCTCCCCCACGGAACGGACCACGGACGCAACTTCAAGATCAGCCCATGAACTGCAGACAACCAACGCCAGCGGACCCCCACATACCACCGCAGGCGTCTTGTTCGCCGAAGCCACCCCAGCGGCAGTGATCATGGAGCTGAACGAGGAACACCACCCCCTCCCCCACACCCACAGTCAACCCAGGACTACAGAGGATAATAGACCACCACCCTCCCCCATTCCCACCCCAGCCACGGACCCAGACACCAGGATGGATCTGACCTGGCCTACAGACATGTCCAGACATGTCCAGACATGTTTAGACATGTTCAACGGCGCCACCCCCCACATTCCACCGCCCCTCCCCACTCACACCTCAGCCGCGGACATTCCACCGCCCATCCTCAGTCACACCTCTGACTACTTCAACACAGACGAAATTAACACAATCGTCGCATCCGACGGCCTTCACCTGTTCCATTTGAATGTGAATAGCTTGAGTCCCAAACTAGCTGAGATCAGACATCTGTTCCAGAACGGTAAGGCAAACATACTGTGTTTCTCTGAAACTAAACTTGATGAGTCTACTAAAGACCCAGAGATTGAAATAGAAAATTACTCAGTCATTAGAAATGACAGAAACAGGCATGGTGGTGGCGTGTGCATGTATATTCACCAAGATACTGAATACATTACTCGTACTGACTTGCAGCATGATGAAATTGAAACTGTGTGGGTTGAATTAATTTTCTAAAATGCTAAATCGGTATTAGTGGGCACCGTCTATAGACCCCCTGATCAGAATGAGTTCTATGATATACTTGAGGGGTGCTTAGCTGGGGAGGAATGTGTAGAGAAGATCCTGATTGGCGACTACAATACGGCTATGCGTCATAAGGAAGCTCCTGTGTTCAAGTCATTTAGTAGGTTTTGTGATCTGCATAGTATCAGTCAGCTAATTACCCAACCCACAAGAGTGTGTGATTCTTCTCAAACTGTCATTGATCTCATTCTGACCTCGGACAAATCCAGAATCTCAAAGAAAGGGGTTATTGTATGTGGGCTCAGTGATCATTTTATGATTTTCTGTACCCGCAAAATACAAAAACAAAAGTTTGACTGTCACAAAACAGTCATATCTAGGGACCTCAAAACCTACTCTAGTGAGGCCTTTAACCTTGAACTGGAGAATCTGGATTGGTCCGATGTGCTCAGGAGCTCACTAGTCGAAGAAGCATGGCTTGGCTTTAAAACCAAATTTACATCAGTACTAAACATCATGGCTCCTTTGAGAACCGTCAGGGTCAAAACCCGCTCGGAGCCATGGATGAATTCGGACATACTGACTGCAATGAAAGCCAGAGACAACAAATGCTCTGAACTTCTTAAATGCAAGTCCAAACTAGCCAAGTGCAAGCGCTTCGACAGTGATCTCCAAACCAAACTGTGCAACCTAAAAGCCCAGTGTAACAAGCTAAGAAACAGTGTAATTGCCATGACCAAATCAGCCAAATGTAACTTTATCAATGATAAAGCAGAGGAAATCAAAAACAATCCTCGGGAGCTATGGAAGTTACTAAACAATCAACTAGGCTGTGGTCGTAAACTAAAAACCAGGTTTACTAACATAAACATCAAATCGAATAACACCCTCATCACTGACAAACTCGATGTAGCCAACCACTTGAACATCTTCTTTACAAACATTGCAACAAAGCTGGTTAGCAAACTGCCCTCCCACTCTGGGCGTTTTGGTGTAGAGCACATCAAAGCCTTCTACAAAAACCTTGGTGTTTGTAAAGATGATTTTAAAATGACAATGGTAACAACCGAGGAGGTACTTAAAAAACTGAGTGCCCTCCAACCCCACAAGGCCACTGGCCATGACAATATTCCCTCCAAATTTCTCAGAGACTCAGCCTTTTCCATAGCTCCAGTCATCACCCACATAGTTAACCTCTCCATCAAACAGGGACAGGTCCCCCAAGATTTTAAACTGGCCAAAGTAACCCCCTTGTACAAAAAAGGGTGTAAATTAGAACCCGGCAACTACCGCCCTATTTCTATTCTAAGCTCCATCTCGAAAGTGATGGAAAAAATAGTCTATGAACAGGTTGAAAAGTATCTTGCCTCTAATAAATTGCTGTACGAGTTCCAATCTGGTTTCAGAACATCCCACTCCACTGACACATGCCTCCTCTATTTGAGCGATCACATCAAACACGAGGTGGATGCTGGAAAATACTGCGGCATGGTCATGCTGGACCTCCAAAAGGCTTTTGACACCGTGAACCACTCCATACTGGTTAACAAGCTTAAAGCTATTGGTTTTGATAGCACATCAGTGAGCTGGATGCAATCCTACCTGGAGGGGAGAGAACAGATGGTGGAGGTGAACGGAACACTGTCCCCTCCCCTCCCAGTGAGCTGTGGCGTCCCACAAGGAAGCATACTAGGGCCTTTACTGTTCCTAATTTATGTTAACGACATGACTTCAGCTTGTGACTGCAACTTGTTCCTGTTCGCAGATGACTCAGCACTGCTGGTCTCGGACAGGAACAAACTGCAGGTTGAAAAGACCCTCAGCTCTGAACTCGGTAGAATCTGCACCTGGCTCGCTGATAACAAACTATCCTTACACCTGGGAAAAACTGAATCCATCCTCTTCGGATCAAATAGTAAACTCAGCAAGGCAGATGGCTTCTTGGTTAGAGTGGGTGACAATATTATCACACGAAAAGATCAAATTACCTACCTAGGTTCCATCCTGGAAGCCAATCTTTCCGGTGATAAAATGGCCACCAACGTAATCAAAAAAGTCAATCAAAGAACAAGATTCCTTTACAGGATCTCCTCACTGGTCAGCAAAAACACCTTGAAGACCTTAACAGGAGCCCTCGTACAAGGTTTCTTTGACTATGCATCCACCTCTTGGTACCACAGCACCTCAAAGGCCCTTAAAACAAGGCTCCAGACCTCCCAAAACAAACTGGTCAGGCTCCTACTTGGCCTCACCCCCCGAACCCACCTCACCCCTGCCCACTTTGACAGGCTGGGATGGCTTAGGGTCGACGACAGAGTACAGCATCTTGCAATGGGTCTGGTCCACAAGATTCGATACACCACCAAGATACCCATGTACCTGTCTAAATACTTCCTTAATGTAAACGAAGTCCACACCCACAACACCAGAGGGAGTGCAACAAACTATGTACAACCCAGATTCGGCACAAACAAGGGACTAAATTATTTTCGCTCCTATGCCGCCAAAATGTGGAATGCCCTACCAACAGTCATTAAGACATGTGAATCCCTTGACTCCTTCAAAACCGCTCTCAAAGGGCACCTACGGATGGCTGCAATTCGAAACTGGCCTCTGTAAAATCTGAGTCTTTAAATGTTTTGATGAATTGAACAATGTGGACCCTGTTGTAAACAAGTGTAATGCTTAATTGGGTCGTCCACTCACAGTTGACAGTCTTTGTATTGAGTTTGTGCTTAAAATGTACTGTAAATTCTACAAACTGTTAATAAATATTTCAATCAATCAATCAAAGAATTGAGGAGTGTTGCTCCTGTAACCTACCCCTAGGTGTCAGGCTTGCCTCTCTCTGAGCACTTGATTGACTCTCACACACACACACGTCCTATTGAGGCATTTTTCATCATGTTTTTTGGTCATGGTGCACTGCTGAGTAAGAAAGCTACTAGCAAATCCATCCACTTTCCATTCATATTGCACGCATGCACGCACGTACACACAAACTGGTCATTTAGTCACCACCACACCACTGCCTCTATTGCTCCTGATATGCGTACGTTAGGAGGATGGGTTAAATAGAGATGCTGTAACATTTCGCTGTACAGTATTAAGCAAATATTGGTCCCCTCCAGGGGAGAGGTGACCTCTGCGTTTAGTATCCTTATAGTTCCCACCCAGTGTTGTTTTCGTCGACTAAAACTAAGACGGGCATTGAGTCCTTTAATCCACATCTTTTTTACGTCATCATTGAGAGCTAGTTATACATATACTATGTAACTTGTAAGTTGATTAGCAATTTTGATGCGTATGCACCGTCCCAGCAAATTGTGCCCGATACGGCAGTGGTGTCAGATTACATACATGTATACATAGGAGCATTACCTTTAATCCTCCCAACACTAAAACATGTCGTCATTACGTCACCATCGAAAACCAATTACACTCTGGCATTGGGTCCTTTAATCCACATCTTTATTACGTCATCATTGAGAGCTAGTTATACATATACTATATGTATATGTATAAATTATGTAATTTGTAAGTTGATTAGCGGTATAATGTGGTTACTTTGCGCCGTACGCACACGGTCACGATCACATGGAATTATAACAATCTGTTGAGTATTGCCTGAATAATGCCACTATAAAATCTCAACTTTTATCGACGCGCCATTGCGCTGAGAACCTTGTGGAGCCTGGCGGTGTAGGCTACATTATACTTGTGAGGACCTGCTTGGATTCACATGGTCAGTATAATGTAGGCTATAATGGCACGAATGAAACTAGGCCTATAGATTTATTTTGGCGATGCAGAGAATTGATTTTGCCGTTGCCAGCGATATCTTTTTTTTTTTCTTGTCTGAAGACTGACCTGTTCCATCACTGTGAACTCCCATGCAGCAGAGCAGCTCCTACAGACCCAGACCAAAACACCTTTTCTCTTTGGCATTTAATTGCACCTGATCGTATTATTGTAATTATGTAGCCTATTTGCCTGTGTTTTTTCTTTTAATTATGTGCGCCGATGGTGATGCTCCACTTGTTTCAGCCTGTAGGCCTACAGCACTTTGGTCAGCTTTTATTGTTTTAAATGTGCTATATAAATAAAGTTTGATTTAGGCCTATATTGGAGCAGGTGCTGGCAAATAACTAATTACTGTAATGCCATATGCAGTGAAGTTGCGCAAATGTCAACTCAATTAGCAAGCGGAGCTGCTCTCATGCGCTCTGCACTGTCTGCAGCACAATGACTGCAGATCTCTTCTTAAAGTTTACTTATTATGGTTTACTTTCAACCATAAACCATAATATGATTGACAAACCTTGGATTATAATTCTTCATCGACCAACAGCGCATGCAGCATGACTATGAGGAAATTTAACTATGTGGGATTTCTCCATCGGCATCGCATGTCGATAAAAATGGGATTTCACTAGTGGCATTATTCAGGCAATACTCAAAAGATTGTTATAATTCCAAGTGATCTATAATCTGTGAAGTTTATATATTTTTTCCCATACGCACACTCACAGTCACATTAACTTTATGATCAATCAAATTAACCGTGGTTGATTTTATTTCTGACAAGTGTCAGGCTTGAAGAGTTGAAAACAAAAAGAAACAACACCAGAGTAACACCCTGGATAAATGAGCATTCACGCTCACTGAAGCAAGAATGTCGTAGAGCTGAGCGAGCTTGGAGAAAAAACAAACTCACCATCCACCTAGATATTCTTAACCCATTCTTACCGGGCACCCATTTTGGTGTCGGCATCATGTTATGCTTTAGCTATTTAAAAATAGCAGATCTACAAGCTCATATCGTGCCACCGAGTGGCGCGATACGAGCTTGTAGGTCTGCTATTTTTGAAAAATCGAAGAGCGACTGACATTTTTAGAATCTGATCTCAGGTCAGAATGGGTTCATCAGACCAGTATGTGTCCGGCGGAAACCTCGTATGAATCTGATCTCAGGTCAGAATGGGTTAAAAAGTCAACAGTCGCCTATAACAAAGCCTTGCGTCTAGCAAGGCAGGCATATTTCTCTGGCATTATTAATGAGAACAAGAAAAATGCCAGAGTCCTATTCTCTACCATTGAACGACTTTTAAACCCCCCCCAGTCCTACAAGCAGTCATTCCCGGCCTCTAAAGCTAAGTGTAATGAGTTTGCATGCTTTTTTGACAACATTTTTAACATTAGAGCTGATATTGTGAATGGTGCTGCTGCTAGCGCAAACCTTCAAACAGCAGCTAATGGTCCCAGGGTAGATCTCTCCAGGGGGAGCCTATTATCGTTCTGCGCAATTGATGAAGACGAACTCCGCAAAACCATATCACAAATGACATCATCCTCCTGTTCATTGGATACAATTCGTAGCGCGGCGCGCTATGAGCTTGTAGGTCTGCTATGTTTCAACAGCTAAAGCATAACATAAGGCTTGAAACACCAAAAGGGCGGCCGTGGCTCAGGAGGTAGAGCAGGTCGTCCAATGATCCCTGGGTCGGCGGTTCGAATCCCGGCTCCTCCCCCTGTCCACATGTGGAAGTGTCCTTGGGCAAGACACTGAACCCTGCATTGCCTCCAGGGGGGCAGTCAGCCAGATATTTCGTGAAGCCTCATTTGAAATCGGTAGTTCATATAATGGCCTGTTGTGGCGCTGGACTGGACCCAAAAAGCCCCATAGCTCCATAGAGGCCCATGTATTTTGGCCCAACTTCACCTAGACTGTATTACCTTAATAAACATGGTCATGAATACTTTCTTCTTCCAGTCACTAGTTTAAGTCTCATTTCTAATGTCATAATATTCTTTTTGGAAAATTATGGTCCCATTAATTAAAAAAATGACCATAAAGTCGCGTATGTTCTGAGGGGCGTGGCTACCGTTACAGTCTATGATAGGGATTCCCCTCCCACTCGAGTCAAAATAAAAACCAACGGAGAAGAAGGGGGGAAGTCCCGCCTCGTTGTCTGGGCAGCCAATGACCAGCTGGTCCAAAACGGAGCCAGCCAATGGCCAGCTGGTACCAAACGGATCTAGAAAGATGGCGACTTACATCAGGAATTAGCATATTATTACAGGCTTCATTTTACGTTCATGTTAGACCCGGCGAACGCTTTGTCCATATTTTTTACAGTCTATGATTGCCTCCAATGAGTCGGTCGGTGTGAGCTCGCCACCGTCTGTGTGTGAATGTGGGAAGTGAGGACGCTGACGTCGACTGTTCGCCGCTTCACCTCCCAATGTATGAATGAATGAACCTTCAACTCCCAATGTATGAATGAATGAACCTTCACCTCCCAATGTATGAATGAATGAACCTTCACCTCCCAATGAATGAATGAATGAACCTTCACCTCCCAATGTATGAATGAATGAACCTTCACCTCCCAATGTATGAATGAATGAACCTTCACCTCCCAACATATGAATGAATGAACCTTCACTTCCCAATGTATGAATGAATGAACCTTCACCTCCCAATGTATGAATGAATGAACCTTCACCTCCCAATGTATGAATGAATGGACCTTCACCTCCCAATGTATGAATGAATGAACCTTCACCTCCCAATGTATGAATGAATGAACCTTCACCTCCCAATGTATGAATGAATGAACCTTCACCTCCCAATGTATGAATGAATGAACCTTCACCTCCCAATGTATGAATGAATGAACCTTCACCTCCCAATGTATGAATGAATGAACCTTCACCTTACTCAAACATTAAATTCCCATTGACAATGAATGGAGAACTTTACATCATAGTGAGCAAATCCAGTGCTAACTGCAGCCTCCTCCTCCAAACCTTAAATATTAGTATCATCAGAATATGATCAGGTTATCATCTGGTACACATACATTATTTTCCCACAGGTCAGCAAAATTGTTAATTAATAGACTGGAACAATACTATTGCCAATTAAAGTTTTATTTAATGCTTCCACTGCTCAGTATACAGTATAAGGTGATTAAAAAGATGGCTTACAGTCATTTATGAATGAATCATTACAATGCAGTCATTTATGAATGAATCATTACAATACAGTCCTTTATGAATGAATCATTACAATACAGTCATTTATGAATGAATCATTACAATGCAGTCATTTATGAACGTGAGTACTTCTTCCACCGGTGGCAACGGAACGCTGAGCTGCAGTTTCATCAATGGACTGAAAACACACTCATTTTTCACAGAGTGCAGGCCCTGGATGTATACAA
The DNA here is from genome assembly GCF_964188405.1 of Protomyctophum parallelum. Classification (NCBI taxonomy): domain Eukaryota; kingdom Metazoa; phylum Chordata; class Actinopteri; order Myctophiformes; family Myctophidae; genus Protomyctophum; species Protomyctophum parallelum. Next base: position 19,040,457 of record NC_139717.1, on the reverse strand, counting down.
TGGTAATTACCCCATGTTCCAGGGTCAGTATGGTGACGGAAGTCTGCACAGTTACTGTCTTCATGGTCCCTAGGAAATCCACTGTCCCAGTACCTGCACAATAAACACAATGTATTTACCCACATCCACTCAGTCACTCACATACAGTACCGGTACCTGCACAATAAACACAATGTATTGACCCACATCCACTCAGTCACTCACATACAGTACCAGTACCTGCACAATAAACACAATGTGTTGACCCACATCCACTCAGTCACTCACATACAGTACCGGTACCTGCACAATAAACACAATGTATTGACCCACATCCACTCAGTCACTCACATACAGTACCAGTACCGGCACAATAGACACAATGTATTGACCCACATCCACTTAGTCACTCACATACAGTACCGGTACCTGCACAATAAACACAATGTATTGACCCACATCCACTCAGTCACTCACATACAGTACCAGTACCTGCACAATAAACACAATGTATTGACCCACATCCACTCAGTCACTCACATACAGTACCAGTACCTGCACAATAAACACGGTGTATTGAACTACTTACAGTGACTTTGATATAATTACAATATAAAAACATGTAAAATGTCTCACGTTGTTGTCAGTGGTGTTCCATCCACCCACGTCCACGTCCAGGACAATATGCTTCCACTCCTTTTCAGACCAATCCATGCAGCAATGCCAACCCCAGTCAATCCTTTGATGAATGCCTGATCATTTGTACATGATTGAATCGTCATTAATTTCATCCAATACATTCACTTCTTCACTTTAATCATGGAAGTAGATTACATGCAACTATGTGGGCGCACTCGCACGCGCGCGCGCACACACACACACACACACACACACACACACACACACACACACACACACACACACACACACACACACACACACACACACACACACACTAACCTGTTCTGCTGGACTGTTAATGACCACCAGATCAGCTCCTTGACTCTGACAGTAATCTCTAGCTTCCTGCCATGATTTATATTCAGTAGTATTAGTTCTGTAGTAACATCCGTCTCCAAACGTCGTCCATCCACCGGGACACGACTTGACTAAAAACATCAAACAGGAGATTTACTGATGGATTTTCTTTGTTTTCTACAACACATGTTTACTCAAAGTACAATAATGTATATTTGCTACTTCTGTCTCTTAATACAAAACTTGTATTAAACAATTAAGCCCTATTTTAAAATTATGTTATTAGAATATATCAGATCCACAAGCCAGCATGATGAGCTTGTAGATCTTAATTTATTTTGAAACGTTTGACATGCTTTGAAAGTTTGAGTACTTTTACTTTGGTATTTTGGTGCAAGTAACATTTTGAATACAGGCCTTTTAATTTAATTGTAACAAGAGAACTTTTTATATTGTGGTATTGTTACTCTTACTTAACCCATTCAGGACAGGAACTCTTTTTGGTGTTTTAAGCATTATGTTATACTTTAGCTATTGAAAAATAGCAGATCTACAGCACCGAGTGCCGCGCTATGAGCGCAAATCATTGAATAGGCCTATGTATTCTTTCAGAGCGAACGTGTTTAACTCATAACTTTGTTTCTGGGGGGTCCCTGGAACAACATATTTTCAGACGGGGGTCGGCGGCCAATTATATATAATTTCTGGGGGTCCTTGACATGAAACACTTTGAGAACCAGTGATATAGAAACAGGTTTTTCAGAAAACTGTTCTGATTTAGAAGACATTAGAATCTGGTCTCAGTCCTAAATGGGTTTAGTAAAACATCTGAGTACTTCTTCCACCACTGAATGTACGCATGTTTATAAAGTATGAATAAATGAATGAATGAATCTTTATTTTCGTGTCTTGTCGTTAAGACCCATCTCTTACGGGATTATAAGACACCAACAACATAAATAAACCATATCATGTTCACTTCCCACACAGAAGTAAAGTAAATAAGTATGACATAAATGCACCAAGTCTCTGTGTGTGTGCGTACGTACGACTGTAATCCACGTAACTCGGGAACCGTTCGCCACACTGACTTGAAATTTGGCACACACGTTCCACCCCCCCCCCCCCCCTCCCATGGGGCATGCCTTTCCAACTTGCATCGTTCCAAGTACTAACTGGGTGGGGCATGCCTTTCCAACTTGCATTTCCAAGTAGGCCAGTGCCCAACGGGCAGCGCTCTAGTAAACTCTAGTGTCTAAATAATGGTTATGAAGTGTTATTAGTTATAATAGTTATTGTAGGGCCAATATGCCTTTCTTTCTATTTCACCAGAAATATAGGGTTTGTTCAACACGCTCACACTTGGGACTTGGGCGTCTTGTTGTCGATGCTGATTGACGATGACTGCAAGGTTGATTTATGGCAGGAGTTTGTGTTGTGTGTGAGTGTAAAGGTTTCAAAATAAAAACGGGGGAAAAACAAACAATTAAGAACAGGCTCCAGACTAAATACTAAATAAAGTGTCTCAAAACAGACGAGCGCAGGGTTCAATAAAACAAATAATAAAGTACTTGTCTTTCTTTCTTTCCTTTCTTTAAACTGCGCTGTTTGTGCGATGCATGCGAGCTGTTGAAATCTGTATCTCTACTACTGGCGTCTTTCCACCCACAGCTGTGGGCCTGTGGCTTAATTAAAGGGAACCATGGTGCCATTTTCCAAGGCAATCAGTTGGGGCGCCATTTAGTCACAAATATGTGAAATCAAATTAGATGGCTCCTACAGTTATTATAAGTGGATCCAGATGGATCTATAGGATGGCTGTGGTATTGGTTTGGGTTTTATAGGATGGCTGTGGGATTGGTTTGGGTTCTATAGGATGGCTGTGGGATTGGTTTGGGTTTTATAGGATGGCTGTGGGATTGGTTTGTGTTTTATAGGATGGCTGTGGGATTGGTTTGGGTTTTATAGGATGGCTGTGGGATTGGTTTGGGTTTTATAGGATGGCTGTGGGATTGGTTTGGGTTTTATAGGATGGCTGGGGGATTGGTTTGGGTTTTGGTTTATGTATTTTGAATCTGGCAATTATTTTTGTTTGAAATGATTACTGCAGAATATTCGATCATTGTAACAATTCTTAGTAACTAAAATTATGTTTGTTTTGTACTGCAGGATAGATACTGATATACTGTGTAATCTTTTCAATAAAACAAAAATGTGACTTAAATGACTGGCAAAAGTTTCACAATACTCACTCCATGAATTACACCCCCTAGCCTAAAGCCTTTTCCAATATATGTTATATTGAAGTGGTTGTCAGGGTGGGGGGTCCCCACTTCAAATATTATTTCGGGGGGGTCCCCAGTTAAAATATTATTTCGGGGGGGTCCCCAGTTAAAATATTATTTCGGGGGGGTCCCCAGTTAAAATATTATTTCGGGGGGGTCCCCACTTCAAATATTATTTCGGGGGGGTCCCCACTCCCCAGTTCAAATATTATTTCGGGGGGGTCCCCACTTCAAATATTATTTCGGGGGGGGGGTCCTCACTTCAAATATTATTTCGGGGGGGTCCCCACTTCAAATATTATTTCGGGGGGGTCTTTAGTTCAAATATTATTTTGGGGGGGGGTCCCCACTTCAAATATTATTTCGGGGGGGTCCCCACTTCAAATATTATTTCGTAGAGGTCCCCATTTCAAATATTATTTCGGGGGGTCCCCATTTCAAATATTATTTCGGGGGGGTCCCCACTTCAAATATTATTTAGGGGGGGGGTCCCCACTTCAAATATTATTTCGTAGAGGTCCCCATTTCAAATATTATTTCCGGGGGTCCCCAGTTCAAATATTATTTCCGGGGGTCCCCACTTCAAATATTATTTTTGGGGGTCCCCACTTCAAATATTATTTTGGGGTGTATCCAGTTCAAATATTATTTCCGGGGTTCCCCAGTTCAAATATTATTTCCGGGGGTCCCCAGTTTAAATATTATTTCCGGGGGTCCCCAGTTCAAATATTATTTTTGGGGGTCCCCAGTTCAAATATTATTTTCGGGGATTTTGGGTTGTCTCCAGTTAAAATACCATTATTTTGGGGTGTCTCCAGTTCAAATACCATTATTTGGGGGGGTCCAAATTATTTATTTTAAATTATTGTTCTATGATGGTTGTCATAGTCCAGCAGTGATGATCTTAGTCAGATTTTCTACCTATAAATCCCTGATAAAAGGGGGAAACGCGGGTAAAAACAGAAAACGACACGTTACTTTGGAGCCACATTGCTCTGGCATACTGTTACGTAGAAACACGCACAGCACACGAGGCCATCGACTTTGTTGTGGTTCAGACGGAATTCGAATACGTTGCACGGTTTGCCCGCTATCGCAGTTCAAAGTGTGTGTGGTCTGAGCAAAAATCTCGACTCACAGTGTCGCACGCCCAGAGAGAGACGGGTCAGAGGGAGAAGCCAATGTGAAGACTGTAGCGAAATTCTCTGAACAAATCGTCCTCACGGCCAAAATATTAACTTTACACGCATGGGCTTTGGTAATTTTGTAGCCACAATCGTCCTCTTTCACCCAATGTCACAACCACAGCCCAGATACATACGGTACGTGAACTACAGCCCTGAAAGCGACAGGTGTACCATCATAATGTGTCATCAAACTCCATGTTAACTGCCTGAATGAGTCAGCAATTTTTTCATCACACACAAAATTTCTTAACTCACTCTTATAACCACATTTCTTATCGTACTAATACCACGATCGCACACGGCGTACCTTAATGTCTCGGGTCACTCACGGCGAAAACAAAAATCGCATTCGACTTTTACTTTTTGCGATAGAGCAATTTGTTCGGACATACGTTCTCTCACTGAATCAGTGTGCTTTTAACTGTCAATAGTGGTTGCATTCGCATAGACAAGCCCAGCTGAAAATGATACTTTGTTAATGATTCAAGGTCAAGTTGACCACCTCTCACACACGCACACACACGAACGCACACGCACGCACATGCACACATGTGCATGCACACACACACATTGAAAGTCAATGAAAAATTTGGGGAAACACGTAACTCTTTCATTTCTCAACCGTTTCAGAAGCGGGGCGGCTCGCCGGAACCGGTCTGCCCCCCTGAACGAAACCAAATGGACCCTTACAGCTCAGACATCTTAGCATGTTAGCATTAGCATGTTAGCATTAGCATGTTAACATGATAGCATTAGCATGTTAGCATTAGTATGTTAGCATGTTAGCGTTAGCATGTTAGCATTAGCATGCTAGCTTTAGCATGTTAGCATTATCATGTTAGCATTAGCATGTTAGCATTTTAGCATGATATCATGTTATCATTAACATGTTAGCATTTTAGCATATCATGTTAGCATTAGCATGTTAGCATTAGCATGCTAGCATGATAGCATGATAGCATTAGCATGTTAGCATGATAGCATTAGCATGTTAGCATTAGCCTGATAGCATTAGCATGTTAGCATTAACATGTTAGTATTAGCATGTTAGCATGTTAGCATTAGAATGTTGGTGGTTAACATAATGCACAATAAACTTAGACAAAATACCCCATTGAAAGTCAATGGGGAGACCTGGCTCATATGTAACCAAATGGACCCTTCTGAAGGCTCATACATAGTCTGGACTTTCGGTGGTTAGCTGACCACCGAACTACAACATGACGTCACGAGCCGCAGTGAAGAGCAAACCACCACCACCGCTCCAACCCTTCTCTCTGTTTTTACTCACCAACGCTCAACATTATTTCAGCTCCCGTGGTCAGCTCACCACCGGAGCGGTGGTCACCTCACCACCGAAAAACCAGACAGGCTAAATGTCATCAAATGGTGGTCCGTGGCTCAAATGCTGCACAGACTTGGCGAGCTTCAGGCACCCAGAAAAAAATCTTGAAATTTTGTTTCTAGTTCTAAATGTTTTGCAACATCTCTCACCGGGTGGTGGTGTCGGGCATGGTCTCCCCCTCAGGATGTCAATATGAGCCGTCAGTCGGGTGTTCTCAATTTGTAGTTGCGTAATCTTATTCAACAGCTGGGCATTCTTCCGGGTCCGGGCGTAGCAGTTCTGGAACACAAATAATACAAACTATGAAAAACTATGCCGTCACATTATCAAATGAAATAGTGTTGTATACAGTACTGAACTTTATTCCTACAAAATCACCACCGTACGTTCACAGTGAATGAGTGGCTGCCGAACGGAAGCGCTCTGGTGGCCCAAACTGAACGCAGAAGTGTTGGCTGCATAGGGCCCATTAGTAAAAACATCATTTTTGGAAAAAACTAAAAACAAACATGATATGCCCGGGAGTCACCATGCTGCACCACCGTGATGTTCCTTTTACTGACGCCAAGTCTAAAATACGAATTGAGTGCGTAGAATATCAATATGAAGCAACTGAAAAACATGTTATTTCAATGCAGTGGACGGAGAGAAAGATTTATGTCCAACCACGAAACGGCAACCAATGAGTGCGAAGAGGGGCACAGCCATGGGCGGGACTTGACAAAGGATGAATTGGAGTGAGACTCAATGTGATAGTAATATCCTATTGGCCAATTGGAGTGAGACTCAATGTGATAGTAATATCCTATTGGCCAATTGAAGTGAGACTCAATGTGATAGTAATATCCTATTGGCCAATTGGAGTGAGACTCAATGTGATAGTAATATCCTATTGGCCAATTGGAGTGAGACTCAATGTGATAGTAATATCCTATTGGCCAATTGGAGTGAGACTCAATGTGATAGTAATATCCTATTGGCCAATTGGAGTGAGACTCAATGTGATAGTAATATCCTATTGGCCAATTGGAGTGAGACTCAGGTCACATTCATACCAGAGAGCTTTGCTTTGCTGTAAACATGGAGTGCTGTCACTGTGTGGGGACTAGTGGGGACTGGAACTTTCATCTCAATAAACATGTAAACATTTTGCGCTGCTGTCTGTTATATCAGTGCGCTCAGCGCTGTGCCTGCATGCCCAAAAGAACAGTGTGTGGCTGTGTGTGTATAGTGAGAGAGAGAGAGAGAGAGAGAGGGGGGGGGGGTCCAGTCCCAGACGACACATGCACGTTATGAGTATAATTTTATCACAATAGATTTCACTGTGTTGTAGGCTGTGTTGTAGGCTAGGTTTATGAATGGAACACATTGATAAAGGTCCCCCCTGCTGCGTTTCCAATTGCTACGGATGACAGTGTGAAGGCAAACCGCAGCAAATTAAATATGCAAGAATCCCAAAATCTCCGCCCATATGCATGAGTCTACCGAAGTATTAAGTGAGAATGTGACCTCAATGTGATAGTAATATCCTATTGGCCAATTGGAGTGAGACTCAATGTGATAGTAATATCCTATTGGCCAATTGGAGTGAGACTCAATGTGATAGTAATATCCTATTGGCCAATTGGAGTGAGACTGGTTTCAGCGCTATTTGACATGACCCTCTACCATACGATGACATGTCATAAACATGTGACTCTGCATGTATGCATAGGGCAGAAGAAGAATTTTCATAAAACTGCAATTTTCATTGGCTCATAAAAGCTCAATTATAGTCCTACTAGGGTTTAGATATTGGTCCAAAGTTTGTGTGTAGAAAGTTCTGAGCAAATTGCCCCAAAAACCCGGGAGTAGATCTAAAGGCCAGAGGCAAAAAGTCAGAAGAATAAAGTTGTTCGGCATGAGGAGTCACATGTGCGTATAAAACGTTTATTGCCGACGGTCAAACGGTGAGCTATGCCTGTTCAAAGTTCAAAGTTAGCATTGGCAGCCATAGTCCTCTACCATATTGCATTGGCAGCCATAGTCCTCTACCATATTGCATTGGCAGCCATAGTCCTCTACCATATTGCATTGGCAGCCATAGTCCTCTACCATATTGCATTGGCAGCCATAGTCCTCTACCATATTGCCAGGTAAATACTGACTGCACGGTTAAGCCAGAACTGCTATTTTTGGTGGAAGAAAAAGGAAAATCACACTTGTGTGAAGTGAGGGAAGCTCTCATCATACATCATATTCCGTGCTCAGCCAATGAAATCGTCACAAATGTAATTCCGGCCAATCACTTTACTGCCCTCACATTTATATATGTACTTACTCAGCCAATCAAATCATCGCTATGGAGTGATCAGCCAATAATCAGCCACACGAGGCTGGGCATAGGAGGGGCTAGCGCCCATTAAAAAGAAGAACAAACCTGGAAAATACAATAAAGCGTTTATTCTTAGTATGGATTTTCGGTGGTGAGGTGACCACCGAACTACAACATGACGTCACTGAGGTGACCACCGAACTACAACATGACGTCACTGAGGTGACCACCGAACTACAACATGACGTCACTGAGGTGACCGCCAAACTACAACATGACGTCACTGAGGTGACCACCGAACTACAACATGACATCACTGAGGTGACCACCGAACTACAACAAGACGTCACTGAGGTGACCACCGAACTACAACATGGCGTCACTGAGGTGACCGCCGAACTACAACATGACGTCACTGAGGTGACCACAGAACTACAACATGACGTCACTGAGGTGACCACCGAACTACAACATGACGTCACTGAGGTGACCACCGAACTACAACATGACGTCACTGAGGTGACCACCGAACTACAACATGACGTCACTGAGGTGACCGCCGAACTACAACATGACGTCACTGAGGTGAACGCCGAACTACAACATGACGTCACTGAGGTGACCACCGAACTACAACATGACGTCACTGAGGTGACCACCGAACTACAACATGACGTCACTGAGGTGACCACCGAACTACAACATGACGTCACTAGCCGCGATGAAGAGCAATAGATCTCAGTGTGGTAAAGATTAACATCAAAACTGTCAAGATCCTGTTAAACACAGAAGTAAATAAAATATGTATCACAGAAGTAGCATGAGAGTACAAACTAGATAAAGTGCCCCTCGGGGCACAGGTCTCCACCAGGGCAGGTCAGGTTGTGGCCTCCTGGTGGCGCTATAATAGGCCAATGTGAAAAGGGTGCCATTTATTCTAACCTCTTGGCAATAGATGATTTGAGGCATTTTGTTCCAAAAACGTGTTTTGCAAAAATCCACCTGTTGGTGGTGCTATAACAGGCCAATGTGAAAAGGGTGGGACATTTCTCAGCCTAGTAGGAAAGTCTGTGAAAGATTTAACGTAAATTGCATGCTGTGTTCATGATTTGAGGGTTTTTGTTCAAATCCTGGCCAATCCTGCCAACTTTGAAAGCCAATGTTAGAGAATTAGGATGAAATATGAAATATCGGACCGATCCGGCATGAGCACATGACTATAGAGATAGTGTGTAACGATTTGCAGGATCTTTGGACAGAATCTGGTGGAGTAATATAAAAAGAAAGTTTTTCGAAAGTCGGCCTCCTGGTGGCGCTATAACAGGCTCTGTTGGGGCAGAGGTTAATCGTTGGCATCCAGGGAGTGTGTGTGTAAAATGTGGCATCGACCGGGTTAACGGTGCCAGAGATTAGAGCTGTACACAGACACACAGACGGACGGACGGACGGAGTCCAAAACATACTCTCTCCCCATGCCTTCGGCCTGGTGGAGACAAACATACTCTCTCCCCATGCCTTCGGCCTGGTGGAGACAACAAACCGCAGGGAGTGCATGGGGAGCTAAACAAACGACCATGAGTTACCAATGAAACAAACAAGTCACAGAACATAAAATACAGAGTCACACAGATATAACTGAACTACTAAACTAGCATTTAGGACCTAAAATAATGTAGGCCTACTCACTTTGTTTCATGAACGCACAAAGGGAATCACATAACGTATAAACAAACACAGCTTGTTGTGTCATATAGGCTACTGTGTGTGTGTGTGTGTGTGTGTGTGTGTGTGTGTGTGTGTGTGTGAACACAAAATGACCGGAACTACTTCATATTTCACCAAAACCAGAGCAGAACTCCCACCATGGGACTTACTCGGGCAATCAATTAATATAGCCCAAACATTTAGACTCGAGGTTTTTTTTCGATTCTGACGAATCTCTCTAAAAGATTTACACCCAAATATGGTCGCGCGAGCAACATTTGTGCCTCGAAATCACTCTGCATTTAAGAGTGATTTTGAGGCACAAACGTTGCTGCGAATGTTTGGGCTACAATTAATACAGTTGCAACCACTATATTAATGGAAAGTATTTCATACAGCTTAAGTTAGAAAAAACTATGCCTTCAACATTAAAACAAATATAATAGAGCGTTCTCTGTCTGTACCTTTGTGAATATTTATATATATGTTAACATTAAAACAATAATAGAGCGTTCTCTGTCTGTACCTCTGTGAATATTTATATATATGTAAACATTAAAACAATAATAGAGCGTTCTCTGTCTGTAACTCTGTGAATATTTCCAAGCTGTTTCACTGTACTCTACACGCTGCGTGTCTGTTTCAGACTGATTTCATTTTCAATATAAGCTGGACATTACCGCTGCAATTGCTTGTTAAAGCCACAAGGTGGCACCCAAACACCACTCTAATCTATTACAGTAACCTGTAGAGTGTAGAACATGCAGCCACTTCACAGTTTATAGACAGATCATTGTCTCCACCAGGCCGACGGCTGGCTGCACTCCGCGCGCGCGCGTGTCTGTGCGTGTGCGTGCGTCAGCCACACAAAGCTGGGCATAGAAGGGGCTAGCGCCTCTCGAAAATAAGAACAATCCTGTCTGCAGTAATTTAACCCAACATTCTGCATTTGTGAAACAAACGCACGCACACACACACACACACACACACACACACACACACAGCCATCTGGAGTAAAGTGCAGACCCCCCCCACACACACACACACACACACACACACACACACACACACACACGGTGCACCCCCCCTCCCCCCAGGCAGACAGAAAGTCTTCTGTCTCATTGTTCAAAGTAAATATCTCTATCTCTCTCTCTCTCTCTCTCTCTCTCTCTCTCCTCCAAATGACTCTGACCATGGAACCAAATGGACCCGCAGTGGTCCAGTTGGTCAAATGACTCTGGTGTCTGTTGATTCTTTACCTCCTCGTTGAAGGTTCCATCCTCTGCGTCAGCGAGAGCAGAACAGAGGCCCAGCAGCAGCAGCAGATTGAGGAGAAGGTCCATAACTTCTGTCCTGGTGTCAGAGTGTGAAGTGAAGTCCTCGTGCCACAGAATGACTGACTGTCTGCTCCTCTCCTACTTTTAAACCTATGGAGGGGAGGGGCGGGGGTGTGGGGGCATGGTGAAGGAGACATGACCCTTAGCCCTTTGCTTTGTGGCCAGAACACATGTGAGGTCACATGGGGGGGGGGGGGGGGGGGGGGGGTGATATCATCATCAGCAGTACTTTGTTAACTATCAACACTGATCAATAGCCAGGGGTGGGCATTTATATGAGAGAGAGAGAGAGAGAGAGAGAGAGAGAGAGAGAGAGAGAGAGAGAGAGAGAGAGAGAGAGAGAGAGAGAGAGAGAGAGAGAGAGAGAGAGAGAGAGAATGCCCAAACTCTGCATGCAGGGCTAAATTAGGCCAATATCCTTTACTTCTAAATATACAGAAAATATCTATTAAATTCTGGATCCATATTAAAAAGAGTGACCCTGCCTGTTACCATTATAAAGCCCTTGCCTGCCAAGAGTTGAACATCCAAAGGAGCCCCCTCAGTCAGCTGGTTCTGAAACTAGCTGATCTCTCACCTTCTGACATCACAAACCCCAGACAGCCTCAGTGCAGCTACACTATCACTCAGAAGATTAGACATAACCAAATTATAACTAAAGAAAGAGATAAATACATCACATATTGGAACGAACTCACACAATCACAACACAAACTAGAAACATATTTGGCTCTAAACAGACAGTATACTGTGGCAGACTACCTAACCACAGTAACTGATAAAAACCTGAGAAAGACTTTGACAATGTACAGACTGAGTGATCATAGTCTGGCAATAGAGAAGGGCAGACACAGACAGACCTGGCTGCCCAGAGAGGAGAGGCTGTGCTGTCACTGTGACGGAGCTATAGAGACAGAGTTACACTTTTTAACACAATGTAAAAACTACACAAATATTAGAGAGGAGTTCTTCCCAAAATTTGAAACAAATTTCCCGGAATTCCGAAATGTCTGGGGGAACAGAAAGACTGTTCCCAGAGGGAGGGAGGGAGGGAGGGGGGGGTTAAGGAGGGAGCAAGAGAGAGAGAGAGAGAGAGAGAGAGAGAGAGAGAGAGGGGGGGGGGGTTAAGGGGGGAGAGAGAGAGAGAGAGAGAGAGGGGAGGGGAGAGGGGGGGTTAAGGAGGGAGCAAGAGAGAGAGAGAGAGAGAGAGCTCTATTATAGCAGATCTACAAGATCAGAGTGCATCGCAATGCGACACGCTGTGAGCTTGTAGATCAGCTTTTTGAGGGGCGTTAGCGCCTCCTATGCCCAGCTTTCCTGGTTTGTGTGAACACAAACATGCTTTACATAGATATTATATTACACACACACACTGACACACACACACACACACACACACACACACACACACACACACACACACACACACACACACACACACGCAGTGGAGGAAACCATGCAAGGCACCAACCAGCACATCAGGAGCAATCAGGGGTTCAGAGTCTTGCTCAAGGACACTTTGGTCACATTTGAAATGGGTCGATAGTTACCCAAAACAGCGGGATCAAGATTGTGTTTCTTGAGTAGGGGCCTAACTACAGCAGTCTTCAGTGAGTCTGGGAAGACGCCTGATTGTAGAGAGCTGTTTACAATTTTTAGGATATCTCCAATCACACTGTCTAAGACCTCTTTGAGAAAGGTGGTGGGAATTGTATCCAATGAACAGGAGGATGATGTCATCTGTGATATGGTTTTGCGGAGTTCGTCTTCATCAATTGCGCAGAACGATAATAGGCTCCCCCTGGAGAGATCTACCCTGGGACCATTAGCTGCTGTTTGAAGGTTTGCGCTAGCAGCAGCACTATTCATAATATCAGCTCTAATGTTAAAAATGTTGTTGTCAAAAAAGCATGCAAACTCATTACACTTAGCTTTAGAGGCCGGGAATGACTGCTTGTAGGACTGGGGGGGGGGGGGGGGTTAAAAGTCGTTCAATGGTAGAGAATAGGACTCTGGCATTTTTCTTGTTCTCATTAATAATGCCAGAGAAATATGCCTGCCTTGCTAGACGCAGGGCAGCCATAGTGATGATTTGATTGGCTGATCACCCCATAGTGATGATTTGATTGGCTGATCACCCCATAGTGATGATTTGATTGGCTGATCACCCCATAGTGATGATTTGTTTGGCTGATCACCCCATAGTGATGATTTGATTGGAACCTGGAGACCTGACATTCAGTACTTGGGTCTTATCAACATAATAACTGTAAAACATAAAGTCTATAATGTGCCACAGACAAGGCCTAGTCTTTGCTACGGACACATACAGTAGGGACATATTGACACAATTTACAATTACAATTTAGGCATTTATCAGACACTCTTAATCCAGAGCGATTTACATTAAGCAAGAACAAAAGCATGTCAATACATCACAAACATAAAAAGTAGTTTGGTTGAATGCTTGATTCTGATTGGTCAATGGCTTAATTCAGCGGTCATAATGACCGCTCCGCTCTATAACTGCCTAATCAAACCCTCTGAGCACCAGCTGCGCCCCGCTTTGATTTAGCCTACTGCTGTTTCCAACATGACAGCCATGATGTAAACACACACACTAGTGACACGCAATGTCATTTACAGCTAAACATTGCTCTCAAACATGTTTTTGAAAACATTTGAGCGAGAAATAGACGAAGCCGTAAAACCCGGAAATGGATTCTATTTGATCAACTCACTTCCTTGTTTTAACCTACTGTCCGCCCCAGCTATGACATCTAAAAAATAAAGACGAAAGTCATAAACAAACATTTAAAATAAAACTTGCATGCATGCAATGAGCGTTGAGCGTGCATGTAAAGGTTAGTCAACCCACTGCAAACAGTTGTGTTTACCTAGAGTCTAGGTAAACACAACTGTCTGCAGTGGGTTGACACAGTCTAATGTCTGACCCATTCCTCAAGGATCGCTGCAGTTCCATGCTATTGACAGAACATGTCGACACACACACACACACACACACACACACACACACACACACACACACACACACACACACACACACACACACACTTTGAAGGTCAGAATCTTCAATAGATCAAATTCTATGTACCAAGATCACTCGATGCAGGTATAGTGCAGGAATATACACAATGATTAGTCTTTAGGGTGGTGGTGTAAGTGTTCCATTTGATATCCTTCTCCTATCACAGCAACTCACAAATCTTGCTGCTGTGTTTGCACATTGTTGTACTTCGCCCAGCAGATATGGGAGTTTTTTGGCATTGGTCATGTTTTCACAATCCCCCCCCCCCCTCCCACACACACACACACACACACACACACACATGGAATTCTCCTTTAAATCCTCAAATAAAATGATGTACTGTGCACATGGAAAAGCAAATGATTAGAAAACAAACTGTAACATGTCTTCTTTTATATGCCTGAACTGATTATATGTGAGGTTACTCCATGGTGGGAGAATAATACAGGAGAACGACAGCTTGGCACGCGCGACAGAATGCCAGAATGCAGCCTTAATGTAACTAACTTTTTTGTATAAGATACAAACCGTTTGCTTTGATGGAATAATGGATTGAACATGTCATGTACACCGTAATATGATTTGATTTGGGTGTGTTCTAAATAAAGTGTTTGTGTTGATTGTGTAATTTATTTGTATGTGTAAGTAAACATGAAACATTGTACTGTAAAAAGGTCTCTTGTTCTATTAGAGTTCTCAAATTCGGGCCGGGCCTTCATTTTCAGGCCCTGAAGAGAACTCTATGTTCTATGTACTATAAAGCGGTGTCGCGCATCCCCGGCGATAGGTGTTAAATGTGAACGGTTTGGGGGGCCATTTAAAACAAAGACCTGGCGATAGGTGTTAAATGTGAACGGTTTGGGGGACCATTTAAAACAAAGACCCGGCGATAGGTGTCAAATGTGAACGGTTTGGGGGCCATTTAAAACAAAGACCCGGTGATAGGTGTTAAATGTGAACGGTTTGGGGGACCATTTAAAACAAAGACCCGGCGATAGGTGTTAAATGTGAACGGTTTGGGGGACCATTTAAAACAAAGACCCGGCGATAGGTGTCTAATGTGAACGGTTTGGGGGACCATTTAAAACAAAGATGGCTTGCATGCTGTGGTTTGCTATAGGCCTACTAAACAGACATTTGCATGTACACAAAGAAGGCTATCTTTTGTGGTTTTTCTTGTTTTTTTTTCTCCCCCTCTCTTCGAAGTTAGACTGGGCCAGCTCTAAACTGACTGAATGGACCACGTCCCTATTCCCTAACCTCGGGACCAAGCCGGTGGTCCGGGTCCCCTATTCCCTAACCTCGGGACCAAGCCGGTACCGAACCGAACATGCATGGATACCGGGTATCCATTACAATAATTCAATTTCAGTTCAAACTATTGGTTCCTATAGGCTACAGACGTGCTCAGTCATGCGCTAGTAATGATTCATTTATTTAACAGCTAAATCCGGTGAAACACTGTTGTAAGGAGTAGAGTAGCTGCTACTGCGTGTCTCTCTCTCTCTCTCTCTCTCTCTCTCTCTCTCTCTCTCTCTCTGTACGTACATTAACCCATGCACGGGTTGAGAGTGGCACTGTGCTGGTTGTACCCAGAGCCATCTAATAGAAGAGTTAGGACATTGAGGGGGCAGAAACCCAGAGCCATCTAATAGGAGAGTTAGGACATGGAGGGGGCAGAAACCCAGAGCCATCTAATAGAAGAGTTAGGACATTGAGGGGGCAGAAACCCAGTGCCATCTAATAGGAGAGTTAGGACATGGAGGGGGCAGAAACCCAGAGCCATCTAATAGAAGAGTTACGACATTGAGGGGGCAGAAACCCAGAGCCATCTAATAGGAGAGTTACGACATTGAGGGGGCAGAAACCCAGAGCCATCTAATAGAAGAGTTACGACATTGAGGGGGCAGAAACTCAGAGCCATCTAATAGAAGAGTTGCGACATTGAGGGGGCAGAAACCCAGAGCCATCTAATAGGAGAGTTGCGACATTGAGGGGGCAGAAACCGAGCGCTTGAGCGCTGTTCATGCAGCCTGAACTGAGACAAGCTGGAGTTGGAAATACACTGTTTTCAACGAGGGGCGGCGCAAATAAGAGCAATTCTAGTCATGCGGGCAACATGACAAACTGTTTTAAAGTATTGTACAGTAACAACTTAAAGTCTCTTTAATGTTTATGTTGTACTATTACTACAAAACAAACCTAAAATAAAGGGATTTAAGATTATTAAAGCTGGGCTGTTGCCTGCAGAGTCCAATGCATTTCTGCCTATACTTCCACTCCAGGACTTAATTGTCCCAGTTGGTTGTCCCCATTCTCAATAGAAGTCTATGTAGGAGAGCCGCCATTGGACTGTATGTATGCAGGGGCGTGTCCACACCTGGTCCTACCGGGCCTAGGCCCAGGTATTTCTGAACTCGGCAAAAAAAGAAAAAAAAATGTTGTTGTTTTTTACAAAATATATGATGATATATATGACAGTAGTGTCATTACTAAGGCTGTCAAAAATAACGTGTTAATGGCATTAATCAATTGCGTTAATTAATTGCGTTAAAATATTTAACGCAATTAACGCATGTTAGTGTTCCCCCTAACAGATCTACACAAGCACCGAGTGCCGCACTACGAGCGCTAGATCTGCTATTTTTTTTAATATCGTGACAATGTGGAGCAAATCTTATATATTATATTCTTTCAGAGCGTTTTTTAACTCAAGTTTTTGCTTCTGTGGGGGTCCCTGGAACAACATATTTTTAGATGGGGGTCCGCGACCAAATACAGATAATTCTGGGGGTCCTTGACATGAAAGACGTGAGAACCGCTGACCTATAGAAACAGAGGGTTTTTCAGAAAACCCCCAGGATTCAGAAGACATTCTATAATCTATAGTTTCAGGTCTAATTGGGTTAACTACATTTGCATAACGTAGACATGCACACAGGTCTAATTGGGTTAACGACATTTGCATAACGTAGACATGCACACAGGTCTGATGTGGTGCGGTATAATTCTCCACCATTAGGTCAGAATCACATTTCCCACGTTGTGGCTGAATGTGTTTAGTTTAACCCATTTTCAGCGGGAACCCCTTTTGGTGTTACATACATTATGTTATAATTTAGCTATTGAAAAATAGCAGATCTACAAGCTCATATAGCGAGCCACCGAGTGGCGCGCTACGAGCTTGTATAGGTCTGCTATTTTTAAAAAATCGTTAAAATGCCTCAAATCTTTCAGAAAATTGTCATGATTTAGAAGATTTCTAATGACGTCCATCCCGGGCCGTCGCGAACATTATAAACTCAACTCTTGGCTTCTGAAGGGGTCCCTGGAACAACATATTTTCAGATGGAGGTCTGAGGCCAATGCATATCATTTCTGGGGTCCTTGAAATGAAATAGTCTGAGAACGACTGACAGAAACATGATTAATAGAATCAGTTCTCGGATCTAAACGGGTTAACTTTCTCCATGGAGACTTCATCCAATAGTGGTGGTTTGTGTCACACACACAAGCACACACAAGCACGTACACGGACGCACACACACATACACGCAAGTCACGCATGCATGCACGTGCATGCGCGCAGTCTTTGTTTTTTTGTTTTGAATCTTTATTTCGGTCATTTTTACAAAAACAGATAAACAAAAATAGGTTTAAGCAATTTACATTGCTTAATTTATATTACATTAATTAGTCAACGCAGTGACTAGTTCTGACCGAAAAGGTATGGGCTGAAGCATAAAGCTTATTTTGCCCACCTTTTTATATAATACAAATAATAATAATAATAAGTCTGTGATTAATTATCACAGTAGCATAATTTATGAAAACACAAATGGGAAAGAAAAAAAAAGAGTAATGTCATAGAAATATGACTAAAAACAGAAAAGGAAAAGGAAATATAACAAAAGTAAACAGGATGTTGATTTACATTTGTCATTACATACTATAATATAATATATAATAATATAGATATGAATATAAATATAAACTTAAATATAATCATAAATAGAAATAAATATAACCATACTTATCTAAATGTCTATACATGAAAATGTATACATATTTGTTTTTGTTTTCTTTTTTACAAATATATACAGCCAAGCACCCATTCAACCGTTTTCTCATTTTGTTTGTTCTGCTGCTATATATGTATCAATTATCTTTGCTTTAAATAATTTCTTATATGTTTGTATTGACCTAGACAATTTAAGCTCGTTATCCAATTTGTTCCACAGTTTCACTCCTATCACAGTTATACATCTCCCCATGGTGTTTGTCCTTGCCTTTGTTGTTTTAAACATAGCTGTTCCCCTGAGGTCATATTTGCCCTCTCTTGGCTTGAACAGCTCCTGCATGCAGCTTGGAAGTGAGTTATTATGAGCCTTGTAAATTATTGCAGTGGAGTTGAGGTTGACTAAATCTTGCAGTTTCAGTGTACGGTTTTCAATAAAGAGTGGGTTTGTTGGTGCATGATAGTCAGACAAATTTACAATTCTAATAGCTTTTTTTTGTAGCATAAAGATGGGATGAACTATTTAAGTGTTTCCCCACACTTCCACACAATATGTTAAATATGGCAGTAGTAGGGATCTGTACAGAGTTTGGAGTGATTTTTTGTTAATGATACTTTTCATTTTGTATAATATTGCGATTGTTTTAGATAATTTTCTTTTTAAAGTGTCAATATGTGGCTTCCACGTGAGTTTTTCATCAATAATGATTCCTAAGAATTTAGTATAGTTTGTTTGTTCTAATTGTATATCATTGATTGTTAAATGGATTGGAGCATTTATCATTTTATTGCCAAAGATAATGAATTTAGTTTTACTGATATTTAATGATAATTTGTTTATTTCAAACCACTTTTTTAGAATGTTGAGGTCCTTCTGTACTACATGCAGAAGCTGTTTAAGGTCATCTCCGGATGCGTACAGACTCGTGTCGTCTGCAAACAGAACACAATGCATATTTTGTAGGGCTTTACATATATCATTGATGTAGAGAATAAATAGTTTTGGTCCTAGAACAGAGCCTTGAGGCACTCCAAATGTTGCGTTTAGTGTTTCTGACCCAACACCATTTAGACTGACATATTGTGTTCTATCATTGAGATAGCTTTTCAGCCAAGAGAGGGCAATGCCCCTAATCCATACCTCTGCATTTTCTTTAATAGTCTACACGCACATGCACGCACATGCTCACAACTTCAATTATATTCTATTGGATTTTATTAAATCTTCTCTGAGCCGCCTGTCACTTCACTGTAGCAGCCATCAGATAATTATTATTATTATTTATTTTGCTGTCAAGGCAGCTCAATCCATGCAGAGTCCTATACGGAAAATTTCCCAAAGCTGGAGTTCTTGAGTGCCATGCATGGAATGCATCCATGCATGGCACGCATTCCATGCATTCCTACATGTGTTTGTGCATGTGTGCATTTACATACTGTATGCGTGCATGTATGAATGAATGAACCTTCACCTCTCAATGTATGAATGAATGAACCTTCACCTCCCAACGTATGAATGAATTAACCTTCACCTCCCAATGTATGAATGAATGAACCTTCACCTCCCAATGTATGAATGAATGAACCTTCACCTCCCAATGTATGAATGAATGAACCTTCACCTCCCAATGTATGAATGGACCTTCACCTCCCAATGTATGAATGAATGAACCTTCACCTCCCAATGTATGAATGAATGAACCTTCACCTCCCAATGTATGAATGAATGAACCTTCACCTCCCAATGTATGAATGAATGAACCTTCACCTCCCAACGTATGAATGAATGAACCTTCACCTCCCAATGTATGAATGAATGAACCTTCACCTCCCAATGTATGAATGAATGAACCTTCACCTCCCAATGTATGAATGAATGAACCTTCACCTCCCAATGTATGAATGAATGAACCTTCACCTCCCAATGTATGAATGAATGAACCTTCACCTCCCAATGAATGAACCTTCACCTCCCAATGTATGAATGAATGAACCTTCACCTACCAATGTATGAATGAATGAACCTTCACCTCCCAATGTATGAATGAATGAACCTTCACCTCCCAATGTATGAATGAATGAACCTTCACCTCCCAATGTATGAATGAATGAACCTTCACCTCCCAACGTATGAATGAATGAACCTTCACCTCCCAACGTATGAATGAATGAACCTTCACCTCCAAATGTATGTATGAATGAACCTTCACCTCCCAATGTATGAATGAATGAACCTTCACCTCCCAATGTATGAATGAATGAACCTTCACCTCCCAATGTATGAATGAATGAACCTTCACCTCCCAATGTATGAATGAATGAACCTTCACCTCCCAATGTATGAATGAATGAAACATTGTAAAGCGCTTTGAGCACTCTTCTGTTCTAGTTAATGGGACACTTCACCCTTTTTGCAAAAACATTGATGTTAATGAAAATGACAATGATGAAAAATGTTCGTTGACAAAAATAACATACAAACAAAATAAAAACTAAGCTATCATGACTAAAACAAGGACTAAATATATTGAAAATGTCATCAAGAAATGAAAACTAGACTAAAATGTGGAGAAGAGATAGAACTAAAAGACAAGGCATTTTATGTTTGGTTGTGCTCTGCCGATCTACAATCTCACAACGTGTCGCACTGTGAGGCGTTGTGAGATTGTAGATCTGCTATTTTCAGCATGCAACCAAGTGTACAATCAGCCATTATGAAGCCAAAATACATTGTAGTCGACTAAAATCTTACACTATTTAGTCAACTAAAACTAGACTAAGACTAAAACATTTCAGATGATCAAAATATGACTCAAACTTAATACATGTTTACTCAAAAGACTATGATTAAAACTAAATGAAAATTTGCTGTCAAAATCAACAACAGTGAGGAGCCCCCACCCATCAGGGCGCGTTGTGAGCTTGTAGATCTATTCTCACAATGCGTCGCATCAGGGCGTGTTGTGAGCTTGTAGATCTGCTATTTTCAAATGGTCCTTATGTATATGGCTGAGGTTAAAGGACCACTTCACCACTTTTCAACCTATCTTCATATAATTGGACCTCGCTAATAATCATGATAAAAATAGCACAATTATTTTTCTATGTCTGTGTCTCATATGAGGGCTGAGGGCAGCTCAGAAACCCACCCACCAGTGACATCATTGATGGGTCTGTGTCTCATAGGAGGGCTGTGGGCAGTTCAGAAACCCACCCACCAGTGACATCATCGATGGGTCTGTGTCTCATAGGAGGGCTGTGGGCAGTTCAGAAACCCACCCACCAGTGACATCATCGATGGGTCTGTGTCTCATAGGAGGGCTGTGGGCAGTTCAGAAACCCACCCACCAGTGACATCATCGATGGGTCTGTGTCTCATAGGAGGGCTGTGGGCAGTTCAGAAACATTGTGAAACAATCCGGGGTTCTGAACTGCCCACAGCCTCCTATGACAGCGGTTCCCAAACTTTTTAATGTCAAGGACCCCCAAATTGACACTAATTAGCCCCGCGGACCCCCGTTTGAAAAAATATGCCAGGAACCCTGATAAGATTTTTTTTTTTACAGCTCTAGGAGAGAGAACGCGTTTAATGTCAAGGACCCCCAGTTTGACATGTATTAGTCTACGGACCCCCATTTAATGGCTTTTCTATCTCTGGGACCCCCGATTTATATTGTAAATTGTAATTTAACGGGTCCATTTGGTTCCATTTATACACTCTCAGGGTTACATACCAGTGTTGTTTTTGGCAGCATTTTTTTATTTTAGTTTTAGTCTCTTGAATAGTTACTTGCGCAAGCAGAGCGCGCAAGTAATAATTCCGCCCGGTCTTCGTTCATCGCGACAGCCACCTGCCATTTTATGCGTATGCCAATAAAACAGCAAATTTGTGCCTGGTTTGCTGGGACCAGATCACATAAATGACCATATGTCTTACGTCATCATTTAGAGCTAGTCATACGTATACTAAATACATAATCAGTAAAATAAACTAGCAAATTGTGCCTGATCTGCTGGGACCAGAGTACGTGGTGTGTATATGTATGACTAGCTCTAAATGATGACGTAAGACATATGGTCATTTATGTGATCTGGTCCCAGCAAACCGGGCACAGTTTTGCTGTTTTATTGGCATACGCATAAAATGGCGGGTGGCTGTCGCGGTTTTTGGCGCAAAGTAACCACAGTATACCGCTAATCAACTTACAACTACGACCCTCAGCCATTTAAATGTTAATGCTTAGATGCATGCAGAAGACGCTACATTTCGCTCCCTCCAGAAAGACTGGAGCGCGCAGAGCGCATATGCACGTAGACAGCAGACACATACATGTCCCGACCCAAACATTGAGGAGCTAAAGTAAACGTGACGTTGTTGTGATTAAACATATTGTGCCACGAAAAATAGCTGTCCAAAATAGCTGTCCATAGATGTCCAAACATGATGGCCTCGTTCGGCCAACAAAATATATCTCCCTCCCTCCACAGAAGCGCAGTGATGCCTGATTTATTCTTCGTCGTACACGTGTTATGCTTGCATGCTGAAAATGGCTGATCGACAAGCTCACAACGCGTTGCGGACGCAACGCGTTGTGAGCTTGTCGATCAGCTATTTTTAGCACGTGGAAATATGCAGGCTGTGAGAACTGAGACCCTTCACAATAAAAGCATGCAGCTTTCACAAGTTGGCCCATAATAAAGACAAGGAAAAGGATTAAGAATTAGGTGGCATTTCACATTGCATATGAGCTAACTGTAGTATCCACAAATGGCTCAACTGTTAAAGGAAAGGATGTTGGTCTATACTCTATTCATCTGTCTTAAATCAAAGTCTTAAAAATAAAAGCTTTGTGAAAAACAATTGACCTTAAGTTTATACCAAATTTTTTTTTTTACTATATTATCCACAAATGGCTCAACTGAATGAGGAGGAAGAGGATGTTACACTATTTATTCATTACATGTCTTAAATTGACATTGAGCTTTTTTGTTAAACATTTGACCTATTTTATATCATTTTGGAACCGAAATAGGGAACCGTTAAGAACCGGAATCGATAAGCAGAACCGGAATCGGTACTGGACTCGAAAAAATCCTAACGATACCCATCCCTACTTCTTTCACATGTGACGGATCACTCTTTGTGCACCAATAAAAATAAACCACACACACACACACACACACACACACACACACACCTTTGCTAGGCTCTGTGGTATACGACCTGTTCTGTGGTTATGAGATGACATTCTACCAAGCACAATGACTATATAGGCTATACTAACGGAAGCTACATAGAGGTGACCACAGTTTTTCATGATCTCTCAAAAGTTACACAATCCTCACCACTGTCCATTAGGAAGAACCAACACCAAGTTAACGTTAAACAATGCAAAATAAATGATGATGATCAATAAGATGTTTTAATCAAACAATGTGTGAATTTATTGGTGTGTTGATTCAACTAGTAGGCCTAATTCATGTTACCTCAGTCCCTCACTTAAGCAATATTACACGAGAGAGTGTGCTTTACTGTGATATTGGCACGACAGTGATGCTTTCAGGAACGAGACGTAGTCACTGAAGTGCCAATAATCACATTAAATCACACCCTCGAGTGTAATATTGCTGTTAGTTACACTGCTGTTATTGGAAAACAAAACATTCAAAATAATAAAAATAAAAAATAATGTTTCGACCTCTGTTTCCCTGTAAATAGAAGAGGTCATATGACTGAGACATTAAATAGCACCTGTTGATTCAATGTCTGCGCTCTGAGGCTGTCTCATCAACACAGCTGAGCTGTCAAAGCCGGCCCGGTGCAGTGGGAGGAATTCAAGACATGCTCCGTCGTACAACTGTTGCGTGGCCAAAATAACTAAAGCTTAACTCTTGTGAACTTGTAGATCGGCTATTTTTTTTTGGTTGACTTCGCTGTACTGACTTAATTCTTAGACTTTTCTAAATTATTGAGGTCTTTTTTGACAATGCAACATTATCTCTTGTTTGGTTTTGCGTTCTCCTTCCAACCATTCATCACAAGTAAGTCCATGGCCAAATAAATCATAACAATATGATCCATTTCTGAACGGAGTACTGGCTGTTGTTTGGGTTTCCCTCCAGTAGGACAGTGTGACGCAGGCGTGCAGCTGTGTCATATATGGCTGCAACCATAATCTGGTCTAATCAGGTGTGGACTGCAGTGCGGAGTGATCTATTTATTGTGATTAGGCCCAGGGCCAGGTGTTCCATCATGCTGGTTTGAAACACTGGTAGATGGCTATTTCAACCAATCGGATTGCTTTGTCAGCCTTCCTCCGAACCACCTGTCATAGTGTGCAATGTTTGGTTGTGCAGAGAGCAAAGTACGTACAGTATGTAGCATTGGATAATGTAATGTTTTCTATTAAGTGATTTATTATGTATCATGCATGCACGCGCACACACGCACGGACACACACACACTGTGTGTGTGTGTGTGTGTGTGTGTGTGTGTGTGTGTGTGTGTGTGTGTGTGTGTGTGTTTGTGTGTGTGTGTGTGTGTGTGTGTCAGTGTGTGTGTGTGTGTACCCTCTAACATTGTAACATCATGTTAGTTCTAGTGAACTTGAGTGGGTTTCGGGGGTTCCCCAACATCTTGAAACTAAAATGAAACATTTGAAATAGAAGAAATACTTTTTCAACTAACATCTTGTATGGGGGTCCCTCAATATAGTACAAAATATTATCAGATGGGGGTATACGGCCAAATACATTGTATGTGGGGGTCCTTGACACGAAAAAGAACGAGGTAGGCCTAACAAAGAAAATGTCACCGTCTTGTGTGGACACTTTTCTCCCATGGTAGGATTGGCCTTGCTTTCTATTAGAGAGAATTGCTGCCATCTGTTGGTATAACCATGTAGTTACAACTTGGACTGCATTTTCACAGTAGTAATTGCGAACACAGTGATTGCGAATTCAATGAGCACTAACTATGAGACCCTGCAGATCATGGCTGTGTCTGTCTGTCTGTGTGTGTGTCTGTCTGTCCCGCTGTGACACCACCCGCCCGCCACCAGAGGGCACAGCTGTAGCGCACACACACGCACACACGCACGCACACACACACACACACACACACACACACACACACACACACACACACACACACACACACACACACACACACACACACACACACACACACACACACACACACACACACAGTAGAAAACTTAAAAAAATTACTAACTAAAAAGGAAAAAAAAGTACGTAATTTATTCTAATTGTTGTTATTGCAATTTACGAGCTGCGTTCGCTTCCCGCGTTTGCGCGTCTTACTTGTGGTCTTATATTCAGGTCTGTTCTTTATACAATTCATCATCTATGTCTATCTTTTATTCATAGGCTACTTTGATTAATATGCAAAGTAACTCAATCAATCAACTAGAAACTGAAGTGGTCTAAAAAGTATATTTGCCTCTGAGGTACAAGTGGAGTAGAAGTTTAATGTATCAATAGAAATGTGTTTGAGGTATTTGTGGAAAGTAAATCTTTTACAAGACTAATTTGTAGAGAAAGAACATTGAATGTCAAATAGTTTAGTCTCCGATTTATAATATGACCCCGTTTTTTAGGATATTTCTATTGGAAAAAAACGTAGTCTTACATTCAGGCCAATAAAGTACATGCAGGTATTGTACTTAAAATCATCAACTTCAATACTTGAATATTCAATTAAATCTGGTTTTGTACATCATCATTATACATCAACACTTACAATTCAGCAGACAAAGCATATCTTACTGAAAACTCAGAGTCTTTGAGGGGTGCTAGCCCCTCCTATGCTCAGCTTTCCAGGTTTGGGTGAACACAAACATTGGCTTGTGATTGGCTGATCACCCCATAGCAATGATTTGATTGGCTGAGCAAAGTACATATTGAAGCTAAAAGTGAGGGCAGAAAAGCGAAGACGGAAAAGTGAGGACGCAAATTGTGATTGGCCGGCATGGTATACAGTATGATTGATAAGAGCGCCCCTCACGTCATATGGGTGTGATTCTTTTTAAATGTAAATGCTGTCTTGAAACCTCTTGTAACACAATTTAAGGAAATGGCATCCTTGGTATACGAGTCAATCAATAAATATAGTGAATAAATACATAAGCTTAAGCAACAAAATATAGTTTATTGTTTTATCAAGGTGGTACAGATCAGTGCAATTTGTAGTAACAATTATAGGAATATATTCAGGATAGGTAGCATATAAAGGACCTTCTGTATAAAAAAACAATACTTCAGAACAGTGGAATGTACATTGTGGTGCGCGATTAAAATGTGACATTTGCATTGTTTTTTTCTATAATTAATGGATTCGAAATTAATCAGTTAAAATCCCTGCCCTAAATAAAGAGATATATTTTGGGTTGAACTATCCCTTTAAGATCTTTCAACCTGCTCTGCTTATCTTAGCCATGTCGTTCTAGCTGAACATCTGAACAACATTATTCATGAATATTCATACATTTTAAACTTATTCATGAATATTCATACACTAAACACATATTACTCCAGAAATATAAAAATCAAAAATAGCTTATGTACAAACTCAAAACACACTCTCTGAGCTTATAGCGGCTATTTTATAGGGACTCAAGTAGTAAACTTGTTCCCAACCTGCATCCCCTGGGCCCTGGGGGCTACTGTCAACAGATGACAGCAAATTGAAAAATACCAATACAAGAATTACAACACGCACATCTCTAGAAATTCTACAGGTGCTGAACAAAAAATATACGTACAATGAAAAGGAAGGGTTGTCCACACAGCTGTGAGGACAACCCTTCCTTTTCAACAAACTATAACATAAGAAAGAGGCAACACTTGTGAAAATCACTGATGAGCTCACTTGTAGCAGATGTATACAAGCTTTCATATAGCGTCAGCGTGCATGGTACCAAGTGACACGCTGTGACAGCTTGAATATCTTCTATTTTTGAACGCTTCATTCTAAAATGACACATGCTTTCCTGGTGTTAATGCGTTAAAGTGGTTATGGCTACAACAGTTTGTACTCAGTGGTGTAAAGTACAATTTTCCTGTATTTGTACTTTATTGAGTATTTCCAATTCAAATAAAAAAAAATGTACTCCACTACATCTCGGATCCAAATATTGTACTTTGACTGTACTTTTACTACATTTATTTGAAAACTTTAGTTACTAGTTACTGTATATTTTTATTATTACAGTAACAAGTAACTATAAACATTTCGGCAATTTGATCTACAAGCTAACATTATTGTGACACATGGTGAGCTTGTAGATGTGCTATTTTCAAATATTTTTTAGACATTTGAAAACTTGAAATGAGACATTCGACATACTTTCATACTACGTACTTTCACTTTTGGTACTTTAAGTAAATCTTAATGCCAGAAATGTTGTAGGCCTACAGTACTTTTACTCAAGTGCATTTTGAATTCCGGTCTTTTACTTGTAACAGAGTATATTTGTATGCTGCAGTATTGATACTTTAGGTAGAAAATCTGAGTACTTTTTCCACCACTGTTTGCACTTTTGCACAATAAAATGTTTGGGTTTATATGATCTTCACTACTAATTACTACTGTAGCAGAACACTGAGCTGCTGTTTGATCAATGAAATTAAAACAATCACTTCTCGCAGATTGAGGCCCATGTAGATGAACATAACCCATTATACAATTTTCCAGGGTCATTCCCGTGATAGTACTCTGCACAGTCCCAGTCTTCATCGTCAACGGGATATCTACTGTACCAGTACCTGCACAATAAACAACAATGTATTGAACCACATCCACTCAGTCACACATACAGGGACTTTGATAGAATTACAATATACAAACATGTCAAATGTCTCACTGTGTTGTCGTTGGTGTTCCATCCAGCCACGTCCAACTGCCCTCAGTCCTGGTCAGACCAATCCATGAATAATGAGCACCAGGTCTCAATCCTCTGATGAATTCCTGATTATTTGT
The DNA here is from genome assembly GCF_964188405.1 of Protomyctophum parallelum. Classification (NCBI taxonomy): domain Eukaryota; kingdom Metazoa; phylum Chordata; class Actinopteri; order Myctophiformes; family Myctophidae; genus Protomyctophum; species Protomyctophum parallelum. The sequence goes on along the minus strand of NC_139717.1, from coordinate 19,012,261 downwards.
ACATGATTGAATCATCATTAATTGTATCCAATACATTCACTTCTTCACGGTAATCATGGAATTAGATCACATGTAACTATGTGGACAATCTGAGATCCCATCGTTAAAAAATAAAGGGAAAATAGCACCCTATTTTTTATATATTAGATTCAATTTATTGTCACTGCACATAGTATACAAAACTTTGACAATGAAATGAAGAGTGGAGTCTAGCCAGAAGTGCAATACAGTAATGCAGTAAATGAGAGAATAAATGCAGAAAAATATACAGTATTTACAGTAATGTATACAGAATAATAAATAGAATAAAAGGAATGAGTATGATGGTAGAACCAAGCATAATCTGGATACATGAGAAGAAATAACTGTACAGTGCATGTATAGCATATATACAGTAGGCACATCCACCCACACATACCCACACTCTCTAACATGCTACTGAATATAAGCATGAGTTCAGATGGGTAGAGCTATTTCCTTGAGTCCTATGTGGATGATGGACACCTGGACACACACATACACACACACACGGACACAACTAACCTGTTCTTCTCCACTGTTAATGACCACCAGATCAGCTCCTTGATTCTGACATTCCTCTCTACCTTCCTGCCATGTTTTCCCTCCAGTAGTTCTGTAGTAACAGCTGTGTCCAAACTTCTTCCATCCACTGGGACACGACTTGTCTAAAAACATCAAACAGGAGATTTACTGATGGATTTTCAATGTACTGATAATGAATTATAACACATAGTTGTAATAATACTAGTAGTCAGAGATGTAGTGGAGGCTAAAACTATTCATATTATATTAATGGTGTATTCTTCTACACACATTTACTCAAGTAAACTTTTCTGATATTTGTAAGTATATAAGTATTTCAATTTTGTGGTAGGCCTATAGCATTACGCAGAAGCGGGGATTGAACCCGGGTCTCCCACTCGTCCATTCCAACACACAACCTACCGTGCCAATAGAGTAGACAGAAATGATGTTATAATGAGCATTAGTGACGCCGATATATTATATAAAGATGAGCTTGAAAACGGGTGACGTGCATCTTAAGAATAATTATTGTTATATGATAGTTGTCATACACCAGCAGTGATGAGCTTACTCAGATTTTCTACCTCTATATATCTGCGTCAGATTTTTGTTGTCAGACTTTAGCCGGGTGTTCTCCAGGGTCAGCTTATCATTGGACTTCAATGTGTTATCAACGACCAGGGTGTCGTTGGTCATGCTGTTACTGCAGGGTGAACGATCTGCGGAGGACAGAAATGGACGATAGAGACCTGTTGCTACTGTTCATGATGCGGTCAATAAGCATCTGTGTGGAAAGTTGGGCCTTTTTTAAAGTCGATTTGGCCTTTTTTAACATTGATTTAGAGGAATACAGCCATCCCACCCTAAAAAAGAAATCCTAAAATATATGAACATATATTTTCATATGCCACATCAACATATTTGTGGATTAAACTGCAAAAGAAAATGATAGCTGCATATGATGCTGAATAATAACCCACCTTTTGAATAATAGCATTTAACAAAATGAGTAAAAGAGTTGCAGCAGGTGAGGAGATGGTCTGTGTCCTATTGGTCATATGGTGCACCTTCTCCATGGGTGCCTATGTCTCCTATTAAATATTGGTTTACATAAAAGTCAGACTTTTTAATCACCCACCTCAGTGGAACTCTGTCTGTCTGTCTGTCTGTCTGTCTGTCTGTCTGTCTGTCTGTCAAAACAAAAACTGAAGAGGCTTTGGAGAGCCTGATTTGGATATAGGGACACATGATCTGATGCATGCATGATTCATGTCACTATGACATAAAGAGACAAGATGGGTCTGTTGTTGCCACGTTACCCCATTCACCCCATAATCTCAGTGGAAATGGGGGAATATGTTGTGAAATTTGGGAAAAAGCCTTATTTTTACATTTTCTTAGTTGTAAAAAGAACCACCACTCATCTGCTGAAAAAACTTAAGAGAGCTGCTGGAGCCACAAAGGGAACATGAGAAAAATAAAGGGAATCTCCGCGCACTCGGATCTGCGCACAATCAACATTTTCACATTTTCTTAGTTAAAACCATTCTATGATCCCCCCCCCCCCCCCTCTCTCTCTGCCTCCCTCCTCTCTCTCCCCCTCTCTGAACAGAACTAACGAGTCGCAGCCCCTACCCCTTCACACACACACACACACACACACACACACACACACACACACACACACACACACACACACACACACACACACACACACACACACACACACACACAGCAGTGACACTCAGTGACACTGGGGGTGATATGGAGGGGCTGGCTATTTAGAGGGGAGGCTAATGAATCTTGGTTTACATAGGAGTCAGTCAATTTGGCTTGTTTGGAGGGGGGGCTTAGGAGCCGTCCCTGACACACACACACACACACACACACACACACACACACACACACACACACACACACACACACACACACACACACACACACACTAACCTGTTCTTCTCAATGACCACCAGATCAGCTCCTTGATTCAGATATCCCCGATAATAATTAAAATATCAATAATATACACTATTTAATAGTTATTTTGTGTCTTCTCTCACCTGTCTTCAGGTGGTTGACTTCACTTTGAAGCTGGTTCCTCTCCTGAATAAGGTTGGTGTTGTCAGACTTTAGCTGGGTAAACTCCAGGGTCAGATTATCGTTAGTCATGCAGTTAGGCCTACTGGGTGAACGATCTGCGAAGGACAGAAATGGATGATAAAGACAGTTGTTGCTGCTGTGAAATTTTGATTTGAGGAGAAGAAATTTGCAATGGTATCCTTATTTACATGCATTAACTTGTTAACACTACTTTATTCATCATACTTTTCAGATGCATGAAATAATACACGCAAAAGGAAACTATGAGAAAATAAAAATAAGTCACAAAAGTTAATACTGTGGTGGCCTTAATACTTGTCACAGCTACAAAATATCAGACAACAAACTCCCGGATTGAGAGAGGTGGTAGTTTAGTGACATAATACTCACAGTGCACAGCCTGGGCTATGTTCATACCCATCAGTATAAGACACAGCATCCCCAGACACACAGCAACTCTGAAAGGCCTTCTCCCTGTTAGACAAAAACAACATAAGTCCTGTTAGGTAAACTCAACCAGACCAAAGTGCTTTGAAATGCGGCCTCCAACAATACTTTTACATTATTCACTCTCTAACTGTCCACTGTCCTCAGTCTCAGGGTCTCATGAGTCTCTCTCATGTCTCCTGTGTCTCCATGTCCATCTTTAATATTAGGCTACACTCCTGTCCTCGTTAGCTTGAGCAGAATTTCACATTACATGATAAGTAGTTAATTAAAAGCTGAGTTCACTGTCGGACAACTCACAAATAGATTGAAAACGTTTAAAATGTAAATGTAAAAGTGTGAATATAATTTTATCTTGGCGGTCTCTGCTATCCCTGCTCAGCACATTGAAACTGTTATAGTTTGAGACCCAAACCCCCTGGGACCCAAACAAATCTACAAGCTCACAATGCGTTGCAATGAACACGTTGTAAGCTTGTACATGAACAATTTTCGCTACTTCTGAAAAGTTGTCTTTATTCAAGGATTTCCCCATATATTTTATTCTATTAATTAGCCTATATGTACGAAGTTCTTTTGAAAGATCAAATTTTGAATTATTAGGCCTATTTCAGATTTGTATTTTTTTTTGTCCCGCCCCTGCGACACATCTTCCTGAACTGGCTCACAGAAAGGCTACGCATAATTTTGCTAAATGGAAGAAGTAAGATGATTAATTGTTTAAAAGGTTAAAATGTTTTTAGGGGGGTATTTTTTGTCTCCGTAATCTCACCAGACTGCCGTATCTTCTTCGGTAGGCCTTTGTCCTTCCTGGTCTTGGTCCGTAGATCTTCATAGACTGCATCGTCTTTCTTTTGCAGATCAAGACTCTCATAATGTCCTTCAGACATAAATTCTACATTAGTTCTTCTTGCAGTGACTGTGGTTTCATTCGCGTAGATTGTATCATCTTGGTCTTCATCTTGGACCTCAATGTTCTCAGAATGCCTAGCTACAGCCATTTGTACCTTTATGACTTCATTTGTCCTGCAAATATTTGACCTTCACAACACACTGTAGATACAGTATACTGTATCCTATCCTCACTACCCTAAATGTAGATGGCACTTCTTTCGCAGTGACAGATCACACCACACACACACACACACACACACACACACACACACACACACACACACACACACACACACACACACACACACACACACACACACACACACACACACACACACACACACACACACACACACACACACATGCTAATAATTGCTCCATAGTTCTGTGGTTATGAGATGACATTCTACATACCAGGCACAATGAGTAGGCTATAACGGAAGCTAGAGGTGACCACTGTTCATCTGTAGCTTCATGATATCTCCAAAGTTACACAACTCGCATGACTGACTGTCCATTATGAAGAACCAACACAGAGTAACAAAGTTACACAATGAACGTGAAATGATAATAATCAATAAGATGTTTTAATCAAACGATGTGTGAATGCATGCGTACGTGCATGCACATGTGCATTTATTTGTCTGTTGAATCCACTAGTAATGAATGGCCCTCAGTAGCATGCTGTCCTACATGTATGTGTTGTGCATGAGTTGGCAAAGTAATATATGTAGCACTGGATAATGTAATGTTTTGTATCATCAAGTGATTTATTATGTATCACCAACTATGCACACACACATCACATGCGTATGCATGCACACTGTTCATCATGCTAATTGCTCCATAGTTCTGTGCTACACAGTAGGCTATACTAACAGAGGAAGCTATAGGGGTGACCACAGTTTATCTGTAGCTTCATGCATAGCTCCAAAGTTACACAACCCTCACGAATGTCCATTATGAAGAACCATGAACACCAAGTAACAAAGTTAAACAATGAAAGTGAAATGATAATCAATAAGATGTTTTAATCAAACATACTGCATACATGTGCATTTATTCGTGTTTTATGTTGATTCAACACATTTTGTTACAGTGCAGATCGTTGGCAAAGTATATGTAGCACTGCACTGGATAATGTTTTTTATCAAGTGATATGTATCACACACGCTCGCACACGCATGCATGTACACACGCACACAATCATACCGTTTTTATTCAGTAGGGGGTTGGAACTTAGAAGTACACCAGGGCACTTCTCCAAACCTCTCTGCATGCCCCTGAGGCTCTGAATGGGCAAAATATTTTTTTTTGTCACAAGCCATGAATGTATACATTTTAATTATTATATAGCCTATATTCATCTTGACAACACAAAATCTCTCTCAAACTGTCATTTATACGTGCACCCAACACATCAGACTGGTATAGGCTACTCAAATGTGAATTTAAACCATGACATAAACGCTTTATAAAGAAACACAACACACAACTTGCAGTGTTTGGCACCCAACAAAATTAAACAATGCACAATAGGCCTACATTTAAAATGTATTGTGCAAAAATGTTATATTTTGCTCAACACGCATCCAGGGACCCCCATAAGAGAATAGGCCTATTTGTGTTGTTGTTGTTCAGAATTATTTCAAAAGCTTTCAATAAATAAATGAATAAATAAACAAACAAACAAAAAACTACATAAACAAACACATCAACAAACAACAAACAGATAAATCGATACTTAGGGCGCGTTCGGCTATGCGCACCGGGAATGTGGTCAGTTTGTTGAGTGTGGTGGGCGGTGACGTCACAGAGTGCGTTCAGTGTGCCTTATTTACGAACGACCAGTTACAACACACCATTCACACTGAGCAACCCTACCCTCAGGGTAGGGTTGCTCAGTGCGTGCACTCGGCACACCCGGTGTGCAGCGCACTGGATTTTCGAACGACAACGCACTGAGTGCACTGAATAAACGAACGACAAGAGAGCACACCAGTGCGTTCAGGGCGCATTTCCGAACGCGCCCATAGATACATTAATTAATTACTTAATAAACAATCTACAAGCTAATTTCAGCCTCATGTGGCACATTGTGAGCTTGGGGAGTGGGATGCAAATAAAGTTTTCATATAGTATTAGTAATAGTTTTTGTCATAAATGAGCTGGTTGATTGGAGAGAGCCGAGTGAAACCTTTATTTTGAAATGTACTGACGACTCGAGCGTTACGACTCGAGCGTTGCATCTCGACCTTTACTTTGAAGGCTGCGCTGCAGACAGAGCGGTCCGGAGTCCGGACGTGACGTTGTATTGTGTTTGCTCTGCTGCCTGTGTGTGTGTGACTACTCTACTCTACGCGGGCTGCAGGCTTCAGGTACACCACTTGTTTACTGTCTGTCCTATTCATGTTTGTGGAGACATTTGGAGTTTATTGCTCATGTATAATAACGGTATCATGTCGGAGAAAGAAAGTAGATTTTAGTTGAGTCGTTGGTCTGTTTCATCAGTCTTTAGAACCCAGAGCAAAGCTGAGTTTGTACTAGCGCGGGAGTTCTAGCTACTACTAAAACAAACAAAGGAATCGAGGCTGTCGTCACTGTCCTGCGGCGGTGCCTGCATGGACCCCCACATGCTCGCGCGCCGTCGATTGTTTTGGACGTCACCAGCTTGTCCTTGGTATCTGTGTTAGTGTCTTAGTTCTGGAGACTTCAACGCTGCTAAACGTAGCCCTGGTCCAAGGCTTACAGCGAGCCTCTCTTGGACCAGGGCTATGCTAAACGTAACGTTAGTGTTGTTTAAAAACGTTTAGGCTAACATTTTAATTATTTAATTGGTCAGAAATAATTGACCAACTTAAACTAAAACATTATTATCCTGTTTCACTTCACTAGTAGGTAGGCTACACTACACATGAGTATTTTTCTGTTATCTCTCACTCATTGACTCAAAACTGTAAGTGTCTAATTGTACATAATTGCTTTGCATTGCATTAGTTAATAGTTATATAGCCTAATACTATTCAGCTTTTTCGGCATTGTATCTGTATCTGTGTAGGGGAAGTATATGCCCAATTTAACATTTAGGTATTCATTAGCCCCATATGTGCCCTCTCCCTACGCTCATTCTGTAGCTCCGAGATGAGGTCACACACTGGGCCCCTCCCACCGCGTTTCAGAAACGGCGCAAGTTTCCGAAAACATAGTCTCTTATCCTTACCAGACCATTAATCCAAAACGTGTAGGGCCGATCCTGGTTTACACTAATTCAAACCTAGGATCGGCCCAGAAAATCCAAGTCGCCATTTGAAATGAGCCTTTACGTCCCGTCTTTTGTCAGTCGCTTCCATGTTTTATGTTGGAATAATGATCTGAATTGTGTATATATATATTTTATTATTGATAACTCTTATTGTGAAGTACACCAGACAGGAAGTGCTTGTTACTATGTGTATATAAACCGGTGTAAATAAATCTGTCAGTGACCTGTGACGTACTGATCCAGCAACACTACAGCTGATGCCTCCTGGTGTGTTATTTATTTACTTCAGCAGTGTTATTCCTCCGTCTATATTTCTTCACTTTATATTTCTGGTACAACACGCTATTACAGCTGTGAAACTCAACAGGTTATGGGCCCAGAGAGACCGGATTTATTTACGAGGTGAAAAGTTTGTTGTCGGCGTGCTTTGCCGAGCTAGTCTCGTTAGGCTAACAACAGAAGAACAGAACCATGCGGGCTGCTTCGAGTGGTCAGACTCATTGGTCAAGATTGTGTTTCGACGGAGATGCGGAGAGATATATACTGTGGGAGACGAGGATGTTGGGACATCTGAGACTACAGGGGTTGAAGGATATCGTCCTAAAAGATCTCGAGCCACCTGTCGAGGGTGAAGAAGTTGATGTGCCCTACGAGGACAAGAATGCTTTGGCATATGGAGGGTTGGTCCAGTTTTTGGATAGCAAGAGCCTGTCGCTCATTACACGAGCAGCGACGGATGATGGACGCAAGGCACTACAGATCCTAAGAGCCTTTTATGCAGTCAAGGAGCCGGCTGCAGCAGCATCAGGAAATGACGGTGTCGTGAGTACCCAGATCCGAGTGCAGCAGCCGTCTATGCTACATGAAAGTGCATGTGACCGGCGAGGGACTGTGAGCGTTGATGACGGTAGGATGTGCTACAGATGCGGCGTGAGAGGGCACATCGCCAAAATGTGTGAACGCCAGGAGTGGTGCGAATACTGTCAACGTTCTACACACCGGTACGCGGTCTGCAGAAGGAGGAGACAACAGCGGCGAGATGAGGCACGGAGAGTGTCGTCGGAGAAGAAGAACAACAGCGAGCACGAGTACTCATTCGGGGTGAGAGACTGTGATGCCGAAGTTCAACAAGTGAGAGCCGAACGAGGACATCGTGATCGTGTGAGACAGACGGGTCTGATGGTCGACACAGGAGCGACTTCCCATGTCATCACAGACATCACAAAGTTCACAAGTTTCGACGGCAGTTTCCAGCCTAAAGAACACTGTATGGAGTTGGCTGACGGCACGAGATGCCATGGAGTGGCGGAGCGCAGAGGAGATGCAAAAGTGATTCTGATCGACAGCAGGGGGCAGCGCCACACAACTACCCTGAGACATGCGTTGTACATTCCTACATATCCACAGGACATGTTTTCGGTGCAAGCAGCAACCACCAGAGGTGCCACTGTCATTTTCCAGAAAGGTAAAAATGTTCTGAAGTGCAGAGATACGAGGTTCAAAATATATTTATACAACAAACTGTATTATTTGAACACTGTGAATGACCAGAAATGTATGGCTAATGGTAATGGTAAAGTGCAGACGCACAGGTTGAAGTGTGTGACCCCACCCATTGTAGAGCAACAGACACCGACTGCAATGCCCATTGTTAATGTTAATGATGATGATGATGATTATTTTGATGTGCCGAGATGGAGGAGTAGGTCTAAGAGAAATGCTCCACTCCTACCACAAGGGCAGGTTCAGCAGCAAGTGCACGAGGCTGTAGTAGCTACACCTCAGGCAAACCAGACTGTGCAGTCAGATGAGGGCCAGGCTAAAAATGAGGCTAAACAGCAGACACGTTACCCTCCCAGAGTGAGGATGAAGCCAGCCTATTTGAGTGACTATGTAACTGTCAGTGCAGAAAAGGTCCCGAAGAACATGGACTATTCCTACAGCTACAGGTTACGAGTCAGACAGCCAGAGGGCAAGAAAACAGTGGGGGAAGCAAGCAAGAAAGCAGTGGGGGACAGAAACGGGATGGTGCATGATCACACTAGTACTCAAAACCCAGCTATGCAAAAGAAGATGAGAACACAAAAGAAACCAAAGAGAAAGAAATGTTCATTTGTGTTTGAGTGATCTGATTTTGTGATTTATTTAATCTGCTATTTATTATTGAGTATTTGAAAAGAAAATATGCATTTGAAGAAGAGTAATATGTGTATTTAACTTGATGATTGAAACCAGTAATGACAACATGATGACGGATGTCAAAGGTTTAACTTGAGTGTGTTACAGAAGTGTTAAAGATTTGTTTGAAGAGACATATGCATTTTGTATTATATTGTGAAAAGAAGAGAGGGGAGAAAATGTGTATATAAGAGATGTATGAAAAAGAAAATATATCCAATGTGAGATCAAGTGGGGGTGTTGGAATAATGATCTGAATTGTGTATATATATATTTTATTATTGATAACTCTTATTGTGAAGTACACCAGACAGGAAGTGCTTGTTACTATGTGTATATAAACCGGTGTAAATAAATCTGTCAGTGACCTGTGACGTACTGATCCAGCAACACTACAGCTGATGCCTCCTGGTGTGTTATTTATTTACTTCAGCAGTGTTATTCCTCCGTCTATATTTCTTCACTTTATATTTCTGGTACAACACGCTATTACAGCTGTGAAACTCAACATATCAAGGAAGTTGAAAAGCTTTAGCGCCTCCCCGGCGCCTCCCCTGGTCGAAAATTTCCAACTGACTTCAGTTCACTCGACATGCACGCGCACACGCACACTTCCTTGATAAACATGGAAGCCGGGACGTAAAGGCTCATTTCAAATGGCGACTTGGATTTTCTGGGCCGATCCTAGGTTTGAATTAGTGTAAACCAGGATCGGCCCTACACGTTTTGGATTAATGGTCTGGTAAGGATAAGAGACTATGTTTGCGGAAACTTGCGCAGTTTCTGAAATGCGGTGGGAGGGGCCCAGTGTGTGACCTCATCTCGGAGCTACAGAATGAGCGTAGGGAGAGGGCACATATGGGGCTAGGTATTCATTAGCCTAATAACAGAGTGAAATGTCATGAACTAAACTCTACGCCAGTCGTTCTTAAACTTTGATTTTAATTTCAAGTACCACATGGACATAATTGTGAGTGTGTCCAAATGGAACCAAGTGAACCCTTACAGGTCAATTTGGTTCCATTTGTACATTATTTTTTATTATAATGTTTTGAGAACCACCGGTATTGTATTGGTCATTTATCTCAACCTTCCATCATTGATGCGCGTTGCGTTGCCGTTGACACAATGTGAGCCTGTAGATCAGGTCTTCTACTCCAATATGTTGAGCTATTTTTGCAGAATGAGTGACAATGTATATGGCTGACTTTAATCTGTTGAAGCAGCTCAATTGCGCCACTCAGTGGGCGTTTTCTTGATTTGTTTTTCCTCCCTTGTTTTAATACAAAAGCTCTTTATATAATGTTGCATTTACATCGTGGCCGATAATAAACTTAAAATTAAATATGGCATCTATGGAGTAATCCATATTGAACAAGCATACTGTGGTAGGGACAGGATTTGGGACAGACATAGTTTAGATTAGATTAGAACATTAACTTGTGTTGAGTTGACACTTAAAACCAACTAGTACACTGTATACTTACCCCCATACACCAATCGTTCTGCAGCACCTTGTGAGCTTGTAGATTGCCATTTTTTGCCGAATGTTCATGCATGTCCAAAATAGTGACTAGGTTTCATGTGGGTAAGGTTTTACATTATTTATTATTACAGGATCTTATGCATATGCACATAAGGTAGGGTACGTGATTTTCTTTGGTTAAAATAAGTGTTACATATAGCTCTATATTGTGATAGTACTCATTGCTACAGTACAGCGTGTTTGATCCAGCTCTTTATTAAACAGAAAATGCATTTTCAGGTCTGGATAACGATTCTATTTAATCAGGATAGAGAACTCAGTCAGGACACAGATTAAACAAGAACTGCACTCTGTCGAGTGCATACTTGCTTGTTGCACTCGCAAGCAGAGCGCGCAAGTCCTTTCGACCGCTGTAAACTGTCAAATCTCAGTATCTCTGTGAAGGAACGTTTGAAATGTATAATGTTTAGATGTAACTATTTGCTACCTACCTACTTTATGCATATAAACACCTAGTATTATTACGTATGATTCAAGTTTCTATCTATATAAGTTTGGGTGAAGAGCTAGTCATACATATACACACCACGTACTCTGGTCCCAGCAGATCAGGCACAACTTGCTATTTTATTTTTACTGATTATGTATATAGTATACGTATGACTAGCTCTAAATGATGACGTAAGATATATGGTAATTTGTGGTCGTTTGGTCCCAGCAAAGCAGGCATATACTATATATAGTATATATAGTATATAGGCATATACTATATACGTATACATATATACTATATAGAGTGTGTAGTTGTAAGTTGATTAGCGGTATACTGTGGTTACTTTGTGCCAAAAACCGTGACAGCTGTCCCGCCATTTGATGTTTATGCAAGAAAACAGCAAATCTGTGCCTGGTTTGCTGGGACCAAACGACCACAAATGACCATATTTCTTACGTCATCATTAAGAGCTAGTCATACTCATACATATACACACCACGTACTCTGGTCCCAGCAGATCAGGCACAATTTGCTATTTATTTTTTACTGATTATGTATATAGTATACGTATGACTAGCTGTAAATGATGACATAAGAAATATATATAGTATATATATAGTATATAGGCATATACTATATACGTATACATATATATAGAGTGTGTAGTTATAAGTTGATTAGCGGTATACTGTGGTTACTTTGCGCCAAAAACTGTGACAGCTGTCCCGCCATTTGATGTTTATGCAAGAAAACAGTAAATCTGTGCCTGGTTTGCTGGGACCAAACGACCACAAATGACCATATTTCTTACGTCATCATTAAGAGCTAGTCATACATATACACACCACGTACTCTGGTCCCAGCAGATCAGGCACAATTTGCTATTTTATTTTTTACTGATTATGTATATAGTATACGTATGACTATGACTAGCTCTAAATGATGACGTAAGAAATGTATATAGTATATATATAGTATATAGGCATATACTATATACGTATACATATATACTCTATACTCTATACTGTATAAAGTGTGTAGTTGTAAGTTGATTAGCGGTATACTGTGGTTACTTTGCGCCAAAAACCGTGACAGCTGTCCCGCCATTTGATGTTTATGCAAGAAAACAGCAAATCTGTGCCTGGTTTGCTGGGACCAAATGACCACAAATTACCATATTTCTTACGTCATCATTAAGAGCTAGTCATACATATACACACACCACGTACTCTGGTCCCAGCAGATCAGGCACAATTTGCTATTTTATTTTTTACTGATTATGTATATAGTATACGTATGACTATCTCTAAATGATGACGTAAGAAATATAGTATATAGGCATATACTATATACGTATACATATATACTCTATACTCTATACTGTATAAAGTGTGTAGTTGTAAGTTGATTAGCGGTATACTGTGGTTACTTTGCGCCAAAAACCGTGACAGCTGTCCCGCCATTTGATGTTTATGCAAGAAAACAGCAAATCTGTGCCTGCTTTGCTGGGACCAAATGACCACAAATGACCATATTTCTTACGTCATCATTAAGAGCTAGTCATACATATACACACCACGTACTCTGGTCCCAGCAGATCAGGCACAATTTGCTATTTTATTTTTACTGATTATGTATATAGTATACGATACGTATGACTAACTCTAAATGATGACGTAAGAAATATGGTCATTTGGTCCCAGCAAAACAGGCACAGATTTGATGTTTTTCTGCATAAACATCGAATGGCGGGACAGCTGTCATGGCGGAAGAGACCGGGCGAAAACATTACTTGCGCGCTCTGCTTGCGCAAGTAACAAGTGGAATTGGAAGTGACGACACAAATAAATGAGCGGACAAAATTGGAACTGGAACACTAGAAAATTAAGCTGATAAATGGCTACTCCCTCCTGATTGGCCGATGTCTTGTCATCTACCTGTAAATGCTTTTTATGTATAAAAAGCATAGAGCTGGAGAGGCAGGGAGACTCCTGTTCCTGAAAAAGCACTCTATAGCAAATAGCAATGATTGCTATCAGAATACAGTGGTTTAACCTAAAAAAAAGTGTTTTAAGCATTATGTTATGCTTTAGCTATTGAAAAATAGCAGATCTGATTCTACATACAAGCTCATAGCGCGGCTGCGCGGCACCGAGTGCCACGCTACGAGCTTGTAGATCTGCTATTTTTGAAAAATTGTGAATATGTGTGGCAAATCTTTGAATATATTTACTTTCAGAGCGAACATTTTTTATTCAAATATTTGCATCTGGGAGGTCCCTGAAACAACATGTTTCCAGATGGGGTCGGCAGCCAATTTCATATAATTTCTGGGGTCCTTGACATGAAATAATTTGACAACCACTGACATAGAAACATAGGTTTTTCAAAAAACTGTCAGGATTTAGAAGACATTTATTTTTTAGAATCAGCATCAGGTCTAAATGGGTTAATCAAAAAGTTACCCTACCTTTTTTTAATTAAGAGTAATAAAAGTATAAGTGAAAATTGCTGTATGTATATTTCTAACGGTGCTGCCAACTGTTCTCAGCAGGAGTCTACCTCAGCACAGACATGGATCTGCTTGACATGCCCGACTATGAGCACACGGAGGATGAAAGCTTTCCTCCTCTTCCTCCACCTCTGTCGCCCAGCCAGGAAGACCATCCTTTTGGTAATGGTGATGAGGTCAACACACGCATGCACAGCCACACACGCACGCACGTACGCGTGCATGGCATTTCGTTTTTGTCGGGCAGAAACCTCTACCTCCATATTATAACTTTTTTGTTTGGTTTTTTTTTAATGTAAATTAATCATACTACTACTACTACTACAGCGTCACCCAAAACTGGCCAATAGTATAACAAAACAGCAGATCTGAAAGCACAAAGCCACATATATACAAACATTTTGAGTTTGTAGATCTGCTATTTTTGAATTTGGATCCTGTAAGTGTAAAGTGTAAAGTAACAGTTTTGGACATGGTCTTTGGACTGAGACCAAAGACTCGTATTTCATGAAAGAAAAAGAAAGACGGATGAAGGAGAAAATATTATATTGCTGTTTACTGGCAATACAGGTGACAAAAACTAACTAACTAACGCCCCCATGACAATTATAAAAACATTTCGTCTCTGCTTGTACTGTTGTGTGTTGTGTTAGGGCTGTGACGATTGCAACATTCAAGTTGTTGCGATTAACAATTGAATTGCTTTTTTTGGCATTGAACATTGGATCAATGTCAAAAAAGCAATTTTAGGATTTTAGGCTTCCTAATCATTGCACGGGGCATATATGAGAAAAGAGAGCAATGCCATGCACATCCCCAAGTGCTGAGCGACGAACGGTATACACAGAATAAAACTAAAGAACAGATGCTTTTATTGCACCATTCAAGTGACTGTAGCGTTTCGAGCACAAGGCTCTTCCTCAGACTAAATCTAAAGGCCTCAGTGTGTGAGCGCTTTCGTTTTATTCTGTAAAGGGCAGATATGACAAATAACTTGTATACAAAGGAATGACTGACATTTAATAATTCTATACTGGAAAAGAAAGTAGAATAGCAGTGATCAGCTGTTTTTTTATATATATAATATCTTATGTATGTATGAACACGTGATAATGACGATTATGTCAAATAATTGTGATTACACGGGCGGACAGTCAAACCACAAGGGTATTGTGCGTGGTGAATCCAAGTGTGACTGTGTGTGTTTGTGCTGTACGCAGGTGAAGAAGGCGAGGTGTCCCAGCTGGCGGAGGTTCCTGCTGCTAAAAGGAAAGGAGTGAGGAGACCTCAGCCAAAGCTGGACTCAAACAGGTATGATACCGCTCCTTTCATCCATCCATCTTCGTGGGGATAACAGTTCCAACAGAGCTCCAGACTTCCCTTTCCCGAGCAACTTTAGCAACTTCCTCCATGGGAATCACGAGGCCAGTGTGGAGAAATAATCCCCCCACCCGATTCTGGTCATCCTTAGGGAGACACTCAGGAGGCATCCGTACTAGGGCCCTCATTTATCAACCGTGCGTACACCAAAATATGGGCGCACGCCGAAATTACCGACATTTTCGGCATTTAACATTTCCGGCAAAGCTTGAAATTGAACTTGACAACGTTCAAAACTCACGTCTGGTCGAGAGCTGTCGTAGCTTTGTCCTCACCTGTTTTTCTGTCGTAGAACAGCGGAGCAGCATTGTTTGACCAGCTGAGAGGCTGTCACATGCATCTAAACATATGTTTTCTCTCCTAAAATGTATAAAACTAATAATAGCCTACATGTGAAGAAAATATATTTTGTAAAGGCATGACGTCATATGAAATTGGTAGGATATTACCTAGTGTGCAAGCTTATTAAATGCGCTGCAGCTTTAGATTTTCTTTTCGCAGATAAGTAAGCCTGGGACCGAGGCTATGCAGCTATAGTCAAGTCTACCAACCAACTGCAATCTACAGCCATGTCTTTCTCGCGTTACGTCTCGTCCTTTTAATTAAGGATAAACCTGACGCACTCGAATGCCACTAAATGTGACATGCCGACAGTGCCTACTAGGCAGCAAAGTGGGCGGGGACCGAATCTCTTTTTTTCCCCGTCATATGGAAAATCAGGGGGTGCCAACTTAACTCACGGAACTCCACCACTACAGCCTACCACCAGTACCACATAAGGTTTAGGCTGCGAGGCATGCAGCCTAATATACAGAAATGTCATAAACGTGCATGCAGGTCACGACAGTGACAGAGACAGACAGAACAGGAGCGGAGGAGGAGATGCAGAGTTGCAAAACAGCATTTGTCACGGGCTGAAACTCATTCCAATGACGTGAGCAATGTTATTTAATTAATGCTTCACATAATCACAGGTTCAGGTTTTCGTTCACTAATCTTGTTGTATATTAAATTAATGAAGACTTTAATAATTTAGGCTACAACAGTAGCCTACAACTAACAACACACAGCAGGCGCGTAGCGTGGATCAAATTATTGACTGGGAAAATTAGCATGGGGGGGGGGGCGCATCCCCGGCCGTTAGGTGTGAAGTGTGAACGGTTTGGGGGACCATTTAAAACAAAGGCGGCTTGCATGCTGTGGTTTACTAACCAGAAAGGCAAGCGAGGTGAGAGGAGAAACAGACAGGGTAGGCCTTTCTTTAATTCATGCATGATGCAGGTGTTCGTTCTTTATATATATTTAAGATACAATAACACACCAGTTGGGCTTGCAAGTTGCGTGTGCGTGCTTGCGCCTGTGTGTGTGTGTATGAGAGGGGGGTGAGGCGGGCAGCAAGGGGAAACTTTTTTATTTGCTTTTTCCATTGTGTAACTAGGTTACCATGCGTTGTTTGGTCGTATTGCAAAACGTTCATGTCGCAAAAACGAGGGCGAGGCTAGGGCGTGCCAGATAGATTTCAGCCGTCACATTTATTAACGTCGGAACGAAATTAAAGAAGGATCAGCTGTTTGCGATCACTTTATAAATGCCGTGGCGACGTGGGTGTACTACGAAACCTGCACTCGAATCTGTGGCAGATTTTACACTCGATTGATAAATGAGGGCCTAGATGCCCGGATTACCTAAGCTAGGCCCTGGTTGTCCCAGGTACGATTTCATGCCAGGCCAGCAATTTGTCAATGTGCGTCCCTGAGCAAGACTCTTAACCCCTATATGTGATCTTAATCTTTCGACTCACACTTCATGTCAGGAAAGAAGATTGGTCGGTATAGAGAGCTTTGCCTTTTGGCTCAGCTGAACAAGACCTGAGATACTTAAACTCCTTCACCTGGGGCAAAGTCTCTTTCCCTATTTTGTGCTATTTTGTGCGCTAACTTCCCAGATTGCGTTTTTTGGTCAAAGCAAGCTATATTCAACGGCCATAACTAAAGAACCAATGACACCCTGGACACATTCCGGCTCCCGACGGTGGGGTCGACACAATAAGTGAAAAACACTGGCAGTGGCAGAATAATGAATTAATTACTACCTGGAAATCAATGTCTTCATGCACAGTCAGAGTATTTCCAACCAAAGTATAATGTCTGTATTCTAGGCTGGTGTCGGAGAGAGGACTCCCAGCTCTACGGACACTGTTTGATAATGTTCACTTCAAAGGCAAAGGACACGAGGTGAGCTTTGATAGTGGGCCTCTCTCCTGTTTCTATGTCGGTGGTTCTCAAAGGCTTTCATGTCAAGGACTTCTAAAATGATATGCCACGGACCCCCCCCATCTCAAAATACCTTGTTCCAGGGACTCCCCAGAAGCAAAGATTTTAGTTATAAATGCAATGCCACTGGACCAACCAGCGTTGGTCATTAGATCATTAGATCCTCAAGCTCCCCTTGTCCCCTTTTTGAGTAAAGTTGTTATACTAGTATAATATAGCGTATTATACTACTGGAGTGAGTGTGGAAATGCAGTGGCCCTTTGCCGATTAATCTCCCATCCCTATGATGCAAACACTTCGGTATCGGCCGATTCTAGTTGTTGTTTGACTAATCTGCAATTCATTAATCGGTCCGATTGTCTAATGTGTGTCCGTGTGTTCAGACAGAAGACCTAAAGCTCCTCATGCACAAGATGGAGAACTGGGCTCACAGGCTGTACCCCAAAATGCAGTTTGAAGACTTCATAGAGAAAGTGGAGAAGCTCGGCGCCAAAAAAGACGTACAGGTGAGGTTGGAGATGCTGAATATTGGTAAAACTAAATGTACAAACTCCAAACAATATTGCTGTTAATTCTTCCCCTTTCCTTGTCCACCTTCAGACGTGTCTGAAGCGAATACGACTTGACATGCCTTTGACCCACGAAGATTTCATCGGTGAAGATGGTAAGTCATGTCACTCTTTTACTGCCATTGACGTGAATCACGTGCATTTAACTGTCAATTCCTGCCGTTGCCATGAATCACGTGAATTTGGGGTTGATATTAATCCAGAATAGCCTCTTTTATATTTACCGTATACTATAGTAGCGTTCCACGTCGCTAGGCAATGCTCGGCTCTGTGTATTTGCCGGTAGCAAGATGGCCGCTGCATAGACTGCTGTAATTAATGGCCACGATCTTCAGCTGCGTTTTTCTCTGAATTGAGGCTCAGATTGAGGTGATTGAACAGACTGTCGATGTTAGGATCGGGCTCGTTAGACAAAAATGTAAAAAGAACCACCGCTCATCCGCTGAAAAAACTTAAGTGAGGTGCTGGAGCCACAAAGGGAACATGAGAAAAAATAAAGGGAAGCTCCACGCACTCCGATCTGCGCACAATCAATGTATTTATTTAGCAAGCTTTCGATCTGAGTGTGCAGAACTTCTCTTTATTTTTTTCTCAGGGATCAGGTAATTAAAAAAACATCATTTTACATACTGTGATAGTTCACAGTATGTAAAATGATAATGCGCTAATATGGAGGACTTCTTTCTCACCCTTTCACAAATTAGATTGTGAGATTAGTTTTAGCTTTAATCCCTGATACTGTATGATGGTGAAAGTAAATAAATGAAAGTCTCCATATAGTATGTTGTTTTCACTTGTCCCAAACCAAGGTGACATTTGTGTCTAAACTTTGCACACACACACCTCTCAGGTGCGGAAGACATGGGTGCGCACAGGGAGGAGCAGCACTTTGGGGAACCGGATCCATTCGGAGGAGGAATCTTCCCCGATGAACCACTCCACTCCACCCCCGCTCCGGCCTTCCGCTCCACCCCGGCTCCGACTCCGGTTCCGGCTTTCCACTCCACACCGGCATCCTCCTCGGCCCCTTCGCTGACCGAGGAGCAGCGGCAGCGCATGGAGCGCAACAAGCAGCTGGCCTTGGAGAAGCGTTTAGCCCGCAAGCAGCAGCAACAACAGCTGCAGCAGCAGACAGGTAGAGTCTCACTGGTTCACGTTTTCCTCATTTGGTGAAGTAAATTATTTAAATCCCCTTTTTTATTCTACCCAATTTAGTAGTGATAGTGTAGTGATACATTGTAAATCGATGAAAAAAGCAAATCAAACTGGTGACAATTTAAATCGCAAAAAAAGAAGAGAATACAGGATTTTTCTAAGAGAATTGATTTAAAAAAAAGGTTTCAGTCAAAGGTAAATGGTGCATTTATATCATGCCTTTTTCCAAAGCTCTTTACAACACATTCACACACCGACGGCAGAGGAATCCATGCAAGGCACTAACATGCTCATCAGGGGCAGTTAGGGTTTCAGTGTCTTGACACTTGGAATCAACACTAACATGGGGGTGTGGGCGATGTAACTGGGAACCTTCCGATTCCCAAGCGACAGCTCTACCTACTGAGCCACTGCGGCCCCTGGAGCGCCCTGAAATTGATTGAAGAGAAGAAAAGAAAGAATGCTCTGTTTTCAGACGTTTGAGTGAAACTTGTAGCGTTGTATTTTGGAGGTCATTGTGAAAATCCTTGTTGACGGTGTCTTCCCACCTTTTTCCAGACGTGTCGGCTTCCCAACCTGCCTCTTCAAACGTGATGGCGGAGGAACCGTCGACGGGCTCCTCTCAGAGGGAAGACCAGGCTATGGAAGAAGACATGGACCAGGGACACCAGACTGAAGATATGGACCAGGGAGATCAGGCTTCAGTCCAGACTAAAGAGATGGACCAGGGAGATCAGGCTTCAGTCCAGACTAAAGAGATGGACCAGGTAGATCAGGCTTCAGTCCAGACTAAAGAGATGGACCAGGGAGATCAGGCTTCAGTCCAGACTAAAGATATGGACCAGGCTTCAGTCCAGGCTAAAGATCTGGACCAGGATTCAGTCCAGGCTAAAGATCTGAACCAGGCTTCAGTCCAGTCTAAAGATCTGGACCAGGTTTCAGTCCAGGTTAAAGATCTGGACCAGGCTTCAGACCAGGCTAAAGATCTGGACCAGGCTTCAGTCCAGGCTAAAGATCTGGACCAGGCTTCAGTCCAGGCTAAAGATCTGGACCAGGCTTCAGTCCAGGCTAAAGATCTGGACCTGGCTTCAGTCCAGGTTAAAGATCTGGACCAGGTTAAAGATCTGGACCAGGCTTCAGTCCAGGCTAAAGATCTGGAACAGGCTTCAGACCAGGCTAAAGATCTGGACCAGGATTCAGTCCAGGCTAAAGATCTGGACCAGGCTTCAGTCCAGGCTAAAGATCTGCACCAGGCTTCAGACCAGGCTAAAGATCTGGACCAGGCTTCAGACCAGGCTAAAGATCTGGACCAGGCTTCAGACCAGGCTAAAGATGTGGACCAGAGAGAGCAGGATGCGGATCAGAAGACGCAGAAGCAGTTGAGTCTGGAGGGAGCTCCTCACAAAGATTCTCTGCTGCTCTCAAATTCACCCCCATGTGGCGCTGTTCCTTAGCTTTAAATGTATGAGGGACCAGTATATGACACTAGATATCATCTGGGGTTTTGGACTGGTGTTTCCTGTTCCTGGCTTATAATCACTTCAGAAATTGGCCCAAGATTTTCCAAATGGCAAAAATAGCTATGCGACCCGATGTGCGTTTTTAAATGTGCAATTTTGGAAACACTTTTGCTGCAATAAAATGTTCCAAGACAGTTCTTCAAAACTAAGTCGGACAGCAACTCGCCAAAACCACAGAAAGAGCTCTCAATGAGGCAAACCTACTTGTAACAGATGAGAATATATGTGATCAGCGTGAAAGCTGAGATTCAATGACAACTGCTGCATGTAATGAAACACAACGCATCACATTGTGTTGTGAGCTTAAGCACCCTGTACTGTACATCTGCTATTTTGGAGATATAGGGCTCCATTTTCGTCACCGCTAAACCCCTTATCCCTAAACTTCTTTGCCTTTTTTCTTTTTTTTTTACTATTTTGAAAAGCATTTTTGAATAGTTCAACTAGCCAATCTACATTGACACGTTGTGAGCTTGTAGACTGGCCATTTTAACTATTCAAAAATGTTTAAAGTTTAGAGATATTGGGGTTTAGCGGTGACGAAAATGGAGTCCATATTGTGTGTATCACAAAATATTGTGATATTTATACAGCACTATACAATTGTGAGGAACATGTGTGGGCCGTCCTCTGTACCATCAATATTTAGGTCAACAGTCTGTATGTACAGTACAGTATGTTGACTAATGTTTGTCCCAAATCAGCATTTTGTTGACGTTTAGATTTGGTGATATCCTCTCGTGTTGTCGTCTTGAGCCACACATGCTTGTGGATGGAGATTTAAGTATTTTTCAGTGATCTTTTATAAAATAAATTGACATACGTTAACAACCGATGCATGCAAGAGATGTCACAAGGCTGATTATTATTTATTTTTTCCGACAGATTTTTGATCCCGATGGGAATCGGATTGCGTTGATCAAATCTGAACAGCAAAAAGCCAAATTTGATACACGTTCTTACAGTAGGTGGTTCGAAATGCGTTTCAAGAAAGTCTGACGTCTGAATAATGTCCTAGGCTGGACACGTGGACACAGAAACCTGCTTTATACTTTGTTGTATGATGGTGGCGCTCGCTAAAAGAATTGCCTATCTACGTGTACGCTCTCACGTCACTGGGCATTGTGAGATTTTTGATCACTTTCCCAAACAATGTCCCCCTTTTTTGCTTTGTTTTCCTACATAAAATATATTTGAAAAGTTGTAACTTTTTAAATATATTTTATATCAATTGAAAACGATTCCCAAAAATGTTCAAAGGCATATGAAATTAATTCCATACATAAATTAGTTATAAAGCATATAAGTTATAAATAGCAGTTCCACATGCTCACAACGTAAATCTGCTATTTTCACCATTTTGTGTCAGGGTCAAATTTCTCTTTTGGGTCTTGCGCTAAAAGGTTTTGGAACCACTGTTTTCGATCAAGGAGCAACATCCTACGACGGCATATAAGGTAAGCGTAAGGTATGGTAATGTTACGGTATGTCCATAGTAACCAATAGGCTACAGATAACTCGACACTGAATACACAAATCCCTTCTCATGACTTGCACATAACGGCGTATACGTTGTCCATGGTGTCGGTCCCAAAGATTGACCTTAGACCGATTTCTATGTCAGTGGGTCTCAAGACTTTCATGTCAAGGACCCCAAAAATATATATGTAATAGGCTGATGACCCCCATCTGAAAATATGTTGTTTTAGGGACCCGCCCAGAAGCTATTTCCGTAGACAACGCCCTGGTAACGTCTGTCCCAACAGCCAGGAATCTTGGTGTTGTCCTGGACAGTCAGCTCTCGTTCAAAGCTCACATCACAGCTGTCACTCGATCATGTAGGTTCACACTCTATAACATACGACGAATTAGACCGTTCCTCACCCAGGAATCAGCCCAGCTCCTAATCCAGACAACAGTCTTGTCAAAACTCGACTATTGTAACTCCCTCCTTACTGGCCTACCAGCATGTGCACTTAAGCCTCTCCAGCTGATCCAAAATGCAGCAGCTCGCTTGGTCTTCAACCAGCCAAAATTCTCACATGTCTCCCCCCTGCTCCGCTCCCTCCACTGGCTCCCGGTCGCTGCCCGCACAGAATACAAAACTCTGATGCTGGCATTCAAAGCAACCAAAGGTATGGCTCCCCCATATCTTACAAGTATGATTGAACCCTACAAACCCTCCCGCGCACTCAGATCAGCCAACGCAGGGAAACTGGAAGTACCCTCACTAAAAACGCCGGGACAACGCTCCACACGTCCCAAACTCTTCTCCCTTCTGGCTCCAAAACTGTGGAATGCACTTCCCATTGCAGTCAGAACTGCAGCATCACTCCCAATCTTCCGCCGTAGCCTGAAAACCCACCTTTTCAGACTCCATCATGGCCCATAGCACTTACCCTAACCCCTTACATAGCATTTCTGTTGGCTTAGATAGCATTTGACACAGACTTATAGCATGTTATGTAGACAGCACTATAATTGTATTGTATATAGTCATAGCACGCCATAGTACATATGTATAGCATAGTAGTGAATATGTATAGTTTATTATGTATAGTGTATGTATAGTTTCATCATATAGATATTCCACTGTTACCTTCTTATCTTACGCATGTTTCATGATAAATGCTTTTATGTGATGTATTCCCATGCTTTTGTTCTTGCCTAAATGTAAGTCGCTCTGGATTAAGAGCGTCTGCTAAATGCCTAAATTGTAAATTGTAAATTGTAAGCAAGTCAAAAACGTTCGCTTTGAAAGTATATATTAAAAGATTTGAGGCACATTTTCACGATTTTTCAAAAATAGCAGATCTACAAGCTCGTAGCGTGGCACTCGGCTTGGCTGTGATGGTTATACAGCAGTGGTTCTCAACCTGTGGGTCGGTCAAGACCCCCAGGGAGGTCCCCACATGGTCCTTATTCAATGCTTAAAATGACTGTCAAAAGTACTCAACAAACTATACTATAAAACTGATCGAACATTGGTCAAATTGTCAAATAAATAAGATTATGCTATGATTAATCAATATATTCACTAGAAATATGCAACTTGTAGCAAGTGTGGTTGCCTCTTGTAATACATTTTACCAGCAGACTTTATATAAGTGGAGATGCTGATGTCATATGTCATACATCATTAATAAATTATTCCCCCTCATAACTTCCACAAAGTTGTGTGTATTTCCCCAAACGACCAGTGGGAGGCAGCATGGCACCACCAATGCTCAAGCATTATGTATGCTGTTTTTTAAAGCCACTGAAGAAGCAGAACCCAGAAGTTGGAACAATAACAAACAAACGGCATAAACATGGACGCGGTGAGGAAGGTGCTCGTGCACGTCCTCTCCAAGGAGACCCGCGCGGCCCCGCAGCGCGCGCACTTTTTGCAGGTCAGTTTAAATCCCCCCCCCCCCCCATTTCCCCCTCACTGTATATGTTTCTTTCCCTTTTTACCTCCATTATGATGTAGAGAGATGAATTCCTGTTCTGTTCTTTGACTATATAGAAGTGTCTATTTGTACGTCTCTAAATGTTTTGATGAATTGAACATGGTCGACCCTCTTGTAAACAAGTGTAGGGGAGGATGGGGGAAGATGAACCACTTTTTACTTAAGTTGTCCTGGAAGCAAGGCAAAATGAGATGGCAGTCAAATCTAATGATCTACACATATTTCAGGATGTCCTCTATCAATTGAAATGATGAGTAAGCAGCTATGACAAAGGGCCATGAAAATATGACCTTTAAAAAAAAAAAGAAAAAAGTGGCTCAATTTGCCCCAGGTAAGGGGTAAGTTGATCCAAAATTGAACCACATGATATTTTAATGTAAAGAGCTTAAACTTGAACAGATAATGTATTCACGTATTGAAAATAATTTAATAACAGTTTTCCCTTTTGCAAATAGTCTTATTTTTCTGTTTATTTATTATTTAAACAATATAAAGACAATTAAATAAAGTTTGTTATTCAGAACCTTATAATATTTGCAATATTGTTAATACAATATAGCAAATTTGCAAACATTTGCAAACATCCAAATTAAAGGTCATTCAGTATAATTTGAGTAGCTAATACTTAATACAAAAATATGAATGGTGATTCACATTAAGAAAATTGGCTCAATTTACCCCAAGGAATTGGTTCAACTTGCCCCATGGCCACTTTTTGACAAAACATGGCTAGCTTAATGCTCCAGGCTAATGTTTAGCTAAATGATTCACATGGGTTTTATACATTGGTATATCACCAACATGCATGATATATAAGTTTAGACCTGGGTGCTTTTGCTTAATATAAAAATGATTATTCCAGAAAAGTTTATTTTTTTACTTTGACCAGCAAAAAACACTTTTTTGTGTATAAATGTACTTTCCACTTTGTCCATGTGTCTCTCATCTTCACAGTCAGGTTGAAATGGTGGGTGTGTCCTGATTTTGAGGTCACATGACAACTCATGTGTGTAGTTTTAAAGATACAGGGGGTGGTTCAACTTACCCGACGGTTCATCTTCCCCCATCCTCCCCTAATGCCTAATTGGGTCGTCCACTCACAGTTAACAGTCTTTGTATTGAGTTTGTGCTTGAAATGTACTGTCATTCTGCAAACTGTTAATACATATTTCAATCAATCAATCCATCTCTAAAACCAGGTGTTTGAGCAGTGTTGCCATGTCTGCATATTTTAAGTGACTGGGCTTATTTGGGCTGGTTGCATGGTTTCTAAAGTGTAGTTATTTTTTCAAGGATCCCCAAAATATTTGTGTATTTCTGCCCCTGTTGTGAACACACCATTTGGACTTTAATGTTTGTATAGGGTAGTTATGATGATGTAATTCTATGCCAGCTAAGTCTGTGGACTTTAATGTTTGTTTAGGACAGTAAATGACAACGTAATGTAAGACATATCATCTTGCTGATATACAGTAAATTCATCTTGTAATTCATGTATTTAATTTTTCATGGACACATGAGAACATCAACATTTGCCCCCAAACATCTAAGCGCCCCTCACTTCACACGAGTGATTCATTTTTACTAACTGTATCCTCTGTCCTTTTTTTGCAAACTGTTATTACAAGTAATGAATGAATGCTGATGGTGAATGTGTTGTGGTTTCAGAGCATCGCCGGGTACTTCAATAACAGTGTTGTGGTTTCAGAGCATCACATTCATAGCCACATATTGCCCCCAAGGCCAACATCCTGAGAGATGAATAGCACTTTACACACATGCACTTTGAATGCATCAGCACTTTCTCCTGCCAATGTTGTCTGCTCCTTTTACCTTTTTAATGTTTTTTTAAAAGGCTTTGCCACTTTTTAATGTGTCTATTGTTTTTAAATGTGAAGCATCATGAGCCATGGAGAACGGTATTTTGCTCCCCTGTATGCCCAGTGTATATTGTGGAAGTGACAATAAATCTGATTGATTGATTGATCACAGGGTACTTCAATAACAGTGTTGTGGTTTCATAGTCACAGGGTATCAATAACAGTGTTGTGGTTTCATAGCATCACTGGGTACTTCAATAACTGTGTTGTGGTTTCAGAGCATCACAGGGTACTTCAATAACTGTGTTGTGGTTTCAGAGCATCACAGGGTACTTCAATAACTGTGTTGTGGTTTCAGAGCATCACAGGGTACTTCAATAACAGTGTTGTGGTTTCAGAGCATCACAGGGTACTTCAATAACAGTGTTGTGGTTTCAGAGCATCACAGGGTACTTAACAGTGTTGTGCTAACAGAGCATCAGAGGGTATCAATAACAGTGTTGTGCTTTCAGAGAATCACAGGGTATCAATAACAGTGTTGTGGTTTCAGAGCATCACAGGTATCAATAACAGTGTTGTGGTTTCAGAGCATCACAGGTATCAATAACAGTGTTGTGGTTTCAGAATTCAGAGCATCACAGGGTACTTCAATAACAGTGTTGTCGTTTCAGAGCATCACAGGGTATCAATAACAGTGTTGTGGTTTCAGAGCATCACAGGGTACTTCAATAACAGTGTTGTGGTTTCAGAATTCAGAGCATCACAGGGTACTTCAATAACAGTGTTGTGGTTTCAGAGCATCACAGGGTACTTCAATAACAGTGTTGTGGTTTCAGAATTCAGAGCATCACAGGGTACTTCAATAACAGTGTTGTGGTTTCAGAGCATCACAGGGTACTTCAATAACAGTGTTGTGGTTTCAGAGCATCACAGGGTACTTCAATAACAGTGTTGTGGTTTCAGAATTCAGAGCATCACAGGGTACTTCAATAACAGTGTTGTGGTTTCAGAGCATCACAGGGTACTTCAATAACAGTGTTGTGGTTTCAGAGCATCACAGGGTACTTCAATAACAGTGTTGTCGTTTCAGAGCATCACAGGGTATCAATAACAGTGTTGTGGTTTCAGAATTCAGAGCATCACAGGGTACTTCAATAACAGTGTTGTCGTTTCAGAGCATCACAGGGTATCAATAACAGTGTTGTGGTTTCAGAGCATCACAGGGTACTTCAATAACAGTGTTGTGGTTTCAGAATTCAGAGCATCACAGGGTACTTCAATAACAGTGTTGTGGTTTCAGAATTCAGAGCATCACAGGGTACTTCAATAACAGTGTTGTGGTTTCAGAGCATCACAGGGTACTTCAATAACAGTGTTGTCGTTTCAGAGCATCACAGGGTATCAATAACAGTGTTGTGGTTTCAGAATTCAGAGCATCACAGGGTACTTCAATAACAGTGTTGTGGTTTCAGAGCATCACAGGGTACTTCAATAACAGTGTTGTCGTTTCAGAGCATCACAGGGTATCAATAACAGTGTTGTGGTTTCAGAGCATCACAGGGTACTTCAATAACAGTGTTGTGGTTTCAGAGCATCACAGGGTATCAATTCAATAACAGTGTTGTGGTTCCAGAGCATCACAGGGTACTTCAACAACAGCGTGGAGGACCAGGCGGTGGTCACATGTTCCCTGGAGGACAACCGCTTCATACTGTCTGCTGCCGGACAGACGGGCGGACCGATGGGAAGACACGTCCCGCTGAAGGTGACCGCCTTATCTCTGTCCTGCTGCTTGCATGCAAAACCATTACAACTGGGAGAGCATCTGTGTCATTTCACATTTTAGCGTTTGTTATTTAAAAAATAAAATAAAAATAATTATATATATATATATATATATATATATATAGCAGATATACAACCTTGTTAAGACTGCTCTAAGATCACCCACACAGTGAATGAATGAAGGGCATCATGACACTCCTACAAAACAACAGTGGTGGAAACTGGACAATAACTAAGTACATTTACAAGTACTACTGTACTTAAAGGTATACAGGGTAAGTGATATTCTTTGGTAAAAAAAGGTTGTTGTTAAAGGTTCAAGCGCTATAGTCTATGATTGTACAATTTTGAAGTATTTGTACTGAGTATTTACAATTTCCCCAAACAATTGAGTATTCGACCCACTGCAAAACAACCACTTTAGAAGATATGTAATGTGTAAACATATCTAACAACATTAATATTTGCAGACACTATTTACCTAATACTGGTTAAAACAGATGCATATAGAACTAAAGACATTCACAAGTTACAACAAAAGCAAAAAAAGAAAACAAAAACTCCAGTCACACCCCTCCCTCTTCAATGGCCACTTTATACAGTCTGATGATTAGGTGTTTGACAGTAACAAGGTGATTGACATCAGCTGGAGGTCATCTGACGAACTACAATAAACATGGGGGCTGTAGTCCATTATAGTCCAGGAAGAACTGACATTCTGAAGGCGTCATGGTCGCCCAAATCATGTTCAATAGGAGGTGCAAAATCCTTCCCTCGTTCCTTAACAGTTCCCTTAAAATCTACCTAATATTTTTAATTTCTGACACAAATGCAATCATACATACAGTATATTGCAAACATATTATTGTAGCAGTTCTCAAAGTGAGGTCCAGGGACTTTCTAGGTTCCTTGAGGGGGTTCCAAATGGACCCTTACAAGTCTGTAACTCTGAGAGTGTACAAATGGAACCAAATGGACTATTACAAGTCTTTCTTCTTAAAAAAAAAAAAAAAAACATGAAGTTTGATTGGCCAGCTGGCTCTTTGTCCCACCCAGAGGGCACCCTTCTGTCCCTTCAAGCACCTGTCAGTCACAGAGGGAGCCGCTATCCCATTAGACGTGCAGCAGCGGGGTGTGGACGTGGGCGTGGCTGTCCTCCTCCAGTCAGCCAATCAGAGAGTGCTGTTGACGAGACGGGCTGCTGGACTCCGAATCTTCCCAAATATCTGGGTTCCACCAGGTATGTCTTTAAGACCATATTATTATTATTGATAACTATTGTGGCCTCGAGAAGTGAGTCCACTATTGTTATCGTATGTTTTGCCGGGGCAGTTTTCCCTCTGGGCTGTGACATCTCATGGGCTAACCAATAGGAAGACAGAGGGAGGGCGGTTACGCCGTTTTCATTGGCCACTGAGCTCTGACGTCATGTGGGTCAATGCCACTCTTTATTCACGCTTTAGTTCCGTTTTATTATCCCCCCCCCTGTGATGTCACCAGGGCCGTGTTAACATCCGAATGGGCCCAAGTTTTTATTTGTTGCTGAAACCTTCCATATATTTAGTCATAGTCATGATGAAAGCTTCACTTTTATTTTGTTTTTGTCAGTGGAAAAAGGTAGAACACTTCACTGTGTGTGTGTGTGTGTGTGTGTGTGTGTGTGTGTGTGTGTGTGTGTGTGTGTGTGTGTGTGTGTGTGTGTGTGTGTGTGTGTGTGTGTGTGTGTGTGTGTGCGCGCGCGCGCATGTGTATGTGTTCTCTGCAGGTGGTCATATTGAACTGGATGAGCAGGTATAGTGTATGTGTGTTGAACATCAGTGTAACTTCAGTGTCATTTTCATTAATTGCCCCGCCCCCACCAGCGATTATTATTCTTTCTTACCAAGATGGCAGTAATAAGCCTTCGTAGGGGCGCTCTTATCATCGTACATCATCATGACGTAAAATAGACACTCTATTTGCTCAGACACTATGACGTAGAATTTTCCATTCATTGTCACTGAGAATGTAATGTTTGTGTAGGACAAAGTTTGTGAACATATACTAAAAGCTGGATATAGGAGGAGCGCCCCTCAAAAATCACACTCGTGTGAAGTGAGGGGCACTCTTATCTTCAGACATCATCACATTGCATGGTACAAACTCACACAAAACTGTGCATAGGAGGGGCTAGCACCCCTCAATGACCAAATGCGTATTAATGCGAGTTCGTTGAACATGGTTGTTATTGACAGCTCCTGGAGGCGGGGCTTAGGGAGCTGAGGGAGGAAACGGGAATCAAACTGGAACCCGAGGATGTTTCACCCGAATTACTGGGACTGTGGGAGGTACACTCACGCACACACACCCACACACACACACACACACACACACACACACGGAATATCCAAACCTGCCTACCGATGATGTCACTGGTAGGCGGATTTATGAACAGTACAGTGTGATGCAGATATTTTCTAACAGCGATACAATACGCATCACGATACATGGTTGATGCGATGATATTGGTTAATTTATGGGTGGAAATAAATTTAACCCGGGGTGCATACTTAGTTTAGACTAGTCATTGGTTATTAGACATGGGTTAAGGTTAGGTTTAGGTGTGCTGCCCCGTGGGAGGTTAGGTTTAGGGTGAGGGTTTGACATAGACTAAAGACTGGTCTAACCAATAACTAGTCTAAACCAAAAACTGAATACAACGCACACATACTTGATACTAGTAGGTACTTTAAGACAATACGAATCGATACGATAAGTCAAGCGAAACAATATATTGTTGTTTGCATATCGATATAGTTGGATCGTTGAAAATGAAATTCATTATGTAATGGTTATCCTCCTGTCTCACACCTTGACATATATGATGTTTATAATATGATATAAATGTATATTTATTATGATATTATAATAATGATGTGTTTTGTCTCCCTGACAGTCCGTCTACCCTGCCATGTTGTCCAGAGGAAAACCACATAGACACCACATAGTGACGTACATGTTACTACACACAAACTACACACACGTGCAACTACAGGTACGTCTGTCTGTCTGTCTGTCTGTCTGTCTGTCTGTCTGTCTGTCTGTCTGTCTACCCGTCTGACTATCTGTCTGTCTGTCTACCCGTCTGTCTCTCTACCTGTCTGTCTCTCTACCTGTCTGTCTTTCTAGGAACAGTTCTCTCCGTGTCCAGAAGAGGTCAGTGGATGTTTGTGGGCGGAGCCTCTTCTGGTCAGAGCGATGGTGTCGGCTGTAGACGGTGAAGAATCTGACGTTCTATTGGCTGGTCTACCTCCCTCTGTCAGGTAATGGCGTCCTATTGGCTGATCGATTGGCTGATTGCGAATGCAACCCTGCAGATCATGTCTGTCTGTCTGTGTGTGTGTGTGTGTGTGTGTCTGCAGATCATGTCTGTCTGTGTGTGTGTGTCTGTCTGTCCCGCTGTGACACCACCCGCCCGCCACCAGAGGGCGCAGCTGTATCACACAAAACACACGCACGCACTCACACACACACACACACACACACACACACACACACACACACACACAACTTAACTTAAAAAAAAACTTAACTTAATGAAAAAGAAAAAACTTAACTTAAAAATAAAATCTTAAAAAAACAAAAAAGCGTAACTTAAAAAACTTTAAAAACACTTAACTTCAAAAAACTTAACTTCAAAAAAATGTTGTTATTGCCATTTACGAGCTGCGTTCGCTTCCCACGTTTGCGCGTCTTACTTGTTCTTCTGACCAATTTCATTAATAGTTGATGGGACACTTTTACATTTTTGAGGGCCTCCTATATACAGGTTTAATGTTTGTTTTTAGTTCAATGTTTGTTTAAAAAAACGCCATTGACAATGAAGGGAAACTGGCGGGGGCACTGGGGAGGCACTGGGGAGCGTTAGGGTTCGGGGTACGGTGTCGGACTAATGCCTGTCTGACCAAACACATGCACCCGTGTAATGGTAACGTGTGTGTGTGTGTGTGTGTGTGTGTGTGCGTGTGTGTGTGTGTGTGCATGTGCGTGTGCACGCATGTGTGCTGCAGTGTGTGTGAGGTCTCTCCAGACGGCTCTCTCGCCCTCTCAGAGCTTCCGGTGTCAGTGCTGTGTTCTCGGGTTCCCAGCAGTGGACCGGACGTAGAACGGGTCAGCACCGGAACCAAGTTTGCCCTGGAACTGTGGCTGGAAACCCTGTAGGACCACCACCTCGTCTACAGGACCACCACCTCACCGCGGGGATGGGGGCCATGTTGGATTTGGAAATAAATATAAATATATAAATACATTCACTGATTCAGAACCCATTCCTTGAGCCCTAAAACCTATAGTTAGACGACCAAACCACCTTTTTGGGTTATATAGTCATTGCGATAATAGCCATAGAGCACCGAAGTCTGACGTCAATATCGGCAGAGTGCGCAAATCCACAGGTTCATGTACTTTTTACTTGCTTTATAATCCCCATATAAGAACTGTGTTTGACCCTGGCCGTTTCACTCATATGGATATTAAGAATCAACTGAGAGAAAACGCTAACTACTGCTACTGAATTAGTTACATTTTCGCTAGAAACAGACTGTATCATATATGAGTGACTGACTGTTGCAAACGATACAGAGACACCTCCATGACAATAACGCAGAGACAGCTTGTTTATTTTTGGATGAGTCCATGTTATTCTCCATAGAGAAATTACTTCTGCGAACCAGGGGAATCGAAGGGATGAGCGAGTTATGTCAGGACTTCGGTGCTTCTTTTGTAGTGTGCTTATGGACCCCACCGCTTTTCGAGGGAGACCGGCTGCTGTGATTGGCCAGTATAGTTGCTGTGATTGACAGTTCTTCCTTCCTAGCCTTCCTAAACCTAACCCTAACCTCAGTAAAACTATGACTCAACCTCAAACAGGAAGCCACTCCGATAAAGCTGGTCTTCTGGCAGCCGTCTTGTACGTCATCTTGAACATGACGCCTTTCATTTTTCTAGATTTTTTAGTATGTTCTTAAGCATGCCTAGTGGCACCAGCATATAATTTGGAAAACCTTTTGTATCAATGTCTTTTGGTTTATGCATATAGCCTATATATATATGTCATATATTGACCGGTTTCATTTGCATAATGGGGCTCAATTTGTTAGCCTAATTTAAACCTTCATAGATAACAAATCCACTGAGATGCTCTCTCCACGATCCTGAAATAACCCAACAAGTATACTTTCCGTACCAAAACTATCTGTTTATTTCACTTCACCGTGAAATTCATTACATTTTAAGTCACCTGATTATGAAGAATGATCTGCATTGATGTCGACCCGCTCCAAACTCACTAGATAAGTAAACCTTTTAAGATAGATTAGTTAGCTCGAGACTCAAAAGAGAAATCTTATGTGAGCTTGTAGATCAGCTATGTTCCCTACTTCTTAAAAGTATTTATTTTCCGTCTAATTAATGTTCATGGTATTTTATAGCAACCAGAGGCTCATGTATAATAGTTTATTGCACTCACCCAGCATTGGGGTTTATTACTGTAAATGTCCCTTACACTATACAGCATGCATGAGGCCTTGTGTGTGGGTGTTATATTTTAGTGGAAGCAACTTTTTATTTATTAGTGTTATATTAGTATTATTATTATTATTTTTTAAGTAAATTTTATTCAAAGAGATGGATCATGTGCAGTTTTCACAGAGAGAGAATACGACTCTTCGGTTTTTTTTACATTTTCTCCCACAACTCCCTTCCCAGTCCTCCCCACCCACCCACCATCTTTCCCCACGAGGCCAGACATACAAACAACATACAAACACAGGTATAAGAAATAATAACAATAATAATTTGAGTACAAAGCAATACACACAACATACAGTATATACAGGTATAAAACCAATGGGTAATAGATAAGATACTAACAGACAAAGAAAGGGATCACATGGTTATGGTTAATAACAACTTCAATGGGGGGGTAAGATTAACAATAATACAAACAGGTAAATAAAAATAAAACAAAGTAATATTAAATAAAAATAATTATATATATTTAAAAAAAAAAAAAGAGAAAGAAAAAAAAAAGAAAAGAAAAAAAAGAATTAGTATTATTATTAATGCAGCAGCATTAGTAGCCTACAATTAATGCATGTCCACCAAAAAAGGAAACACAGGACATTACGTCATTTCAGTAAGACTTTTTTTTGGATGGAAAGTAGGATGAAAGTAGACTGTCAGGAAATGGGGAGAAGACATGCGTCAAAGGCTGTCGGGATCGGGAGTCGAACCCCCGACATGACGTCAAGCTGGCTCAGCAGCCTTATTGAGCATAATTGAGCATAGATATATGAAGCATAGATTGGTGTCAGGGCACTGTCCCTATTCATTCCCTGTGACACTAACATTTTAGTTAAGTTATAAGCCAAATAGAATTACAGGGAATTAATTAAGATCCCATGCATCTAGAAACAGAGTCTACAGGTGGATGCTGGGGAGGCGGTGGGATTTGCAAAAACTTAACAGCAAGCTAGGCAGGGAGGCAGCAGCGACGCACGTCCGCACAGCAGGAGGGAAGCCAGGAATGAGCAGTTAGGCAGAGAAGTTTAAATAGCCGCTCTGATCAGGTAAAGAGTGCATCAGTCACATGATCAGGTATAGGCACGCTCATAAAAGTTGTATGCCTGAACTAGCTACGCAGGCTGTGCATCATTACACCAACAAGTAAAACATGGGGATAAATGATGAGGGATCGATGATGCCGATGAACTATGATGGATGTGGTTTCATGGTCGCAACTTCACAGGGTTTTTATTGCTTGGCATTGATGATGTCAATGAACTCTGGCTTGAGGGACGCTCCGCCCACAAGGAAGCCATCTATGTCTTTCTGGCCACAAAGCTCCTTGCAGGTGCCACCGGTCACGGAACCTCCGTAGATGATCCTAACGGAGTCGCCCACGGCTTCAGACACGTTGGCTCTCAGCCATTCCCTCAGCTTCTCGTGAACCTCCTGCGCCTGCTGCGGGGAGGCTGTCCTGCCAGTGCCGATAGCCCACACGGGTTCATAGGCCAGCACTACCTTGCTCCAGTCCTTTACGTTGTCTGCGAAGAACTTGGTCTGAGCGAAGACCACCTTCTCCGTGATGCCGGCCTCTCTCTCTTCCAGCTTCTCGCCGATGCAGGCGATGACATGGAGGCCGTTCTCCAGAACGTGGGCCGTCTTCTTACCGATGAGTTCGTCGCTCTCTCCGAAGACGTGGCGTCTCTCGGAGTGTCCCAGGATCACCCAGTGGGCTCCGCAGTCCTTGATCATCGCGGGGCTGATCTCCCCGGTGAAGGCACCCTTGGCGACTTTGTAGCAGTTCTGAGCGGCCACCCCGAATTTAGCGTCCAACGTAGACCTGACGAAGTCCAGATAGACAGCCGGAGAACTGCACACCACCTCGACGCTGGGGTCCACCGTGGCGCTGTTCAGGGTCTTCATGAGCTCGCCGAGGCTCGCCTTGTCGCCGTTCATCTTCCAGTTACCACCGACAAAGAATTTCCTGCTCATGTTTGCGGTTTGGTGGATGATCTTGCGCTGCTTTGTCCTTTTAGAATGGTGTTAACCGTTGATTCCAGGCTGTTGCCTGTCAGTGTATTAATTAAGGGTAATAACCACTCTTTATATGGAGCTTGGCTCGATGCTTGTCACGATGATGTCAGTCGATGTCATCCATACATGGAGTTCTACATTGGCATGATTTCAGCACTTAATGTCACTGTCATCTCATGTAGAGCTCTGGATCAGCCTGGTCCAAATATGGGGTTTGTGATGTCAGACATGGATATGTTGGTAAGACGATGTCAGATATCTCCATATATGGAGTAGCAATATTCAGTGGGGTAATTCTGGCTACCCATCGATGACTATGATGTGAAAGCATTCTTTACAGTATTTATTGTAATACTCACAATACAATCTGAAGTAATACAAGTGTGATGGCCGCAGTCACACATTGACTATTTGACTGCTGCCATCACACATCACACATTTGGATTATTATTATTACTTTTCTTGTGACCACCGTGCTCTGACTTATGGTGTGTTACCCGTTCAGATCACATTAAAGGTCACATATCACACCCAGTGTTGTGATGTGAGGTGATCAATGGTGATTGGGTGCACCTGCATTGTCACCACTCACTCCTTTAAAAGGGACATTTACAAACTCTCCACACTGATGAAGGCTGGATAGCCGAAACGTCTGTCATGCCATTATGCAAGAATAAAAACTAAAGCGCAAGGTTATTATTATTACAAAATGTACATGAACAAATTAAGCCATATTTTATACTTTTAAAACTTGCAGATTTATTTATTTTTGAAAATGTAATACTTTTGGTATGTAAGATATGTTGATGCCAATACCTAGTAACCAAGTAACATTTTGAATACAGTTTCTACATTGTAATATGGCTACTTTTACAGTAGGCTACTCAAGTAAAAACTTGAGCCGGTTCCAGCACCATGAGCTCCGTATTTGGGCATGCCTGACCTATGGTTGACTCAGCAGCTCAGGCATAATTAAAGTAAATGCACTCTGTCAAGCTGCCAACTTGCGTTTGGCACACAAGCAGGCAATGAATGGCCTGTGTGTGCGCGAGCAGAGCACACAAGTTATGCGCAGTGCTTGAACGTTCTGTTTGCGCCTGGCTCTCCACCGCCAACTACTGTGCTATAAGCGGACCCCGATCAAGTTATTGAAACATCTGACATATTGGCCTATAGTTCATATATACTATAAACTTAATTTGGTTACGTCATCCACATATGTCTTTTTTTACATAAACACACACAGTTGTGTCATCAGCCAATCCCTGATTGGCCGAGCAACGCCACCAACACAAGGAGGCAATCCAAAGGGTCAAAGGGACCACCTGACATACGTAGCAAGCTGCCAACTCGCGCTCTGATTGGTCGAGCCAGTCACGAGCGTACGCACGCAGTGCCCTGATTGAGGGTGTCACCGACTGTTCCGTCCGATCTAAAGTCGCTGCTTTGTTTCATAATAATTAATATCATTCTGTCGAAAGGACAGAGAGCAAGTGTCAATAAGTGACATCTTAAAGCTTAATCAGGTCACTAAAATCCAATTTGCGGAGGACGTCACTCTCAAATGACATCACAGTCAGACTATTTAGCCTCTCCTGTCCCATTGTGGACCTCAGTTTATCCTTTATGAGTGGCAGTGCCAGTCTAGAAAAACTGCGCTCACCACTTGCATTACTCACAGGTAAAGTCAAGAAAAGCCTTAGAGCAATGTCTACATTTGGGAAGACGCCTGATGTTTTTCTTTTCCTCATGGTCTGGCAAAGCTCTCTTGCATTAGAAGTATCATCCCCACTAATACATTCTTGGTATTGGACAATCTCTTCAACAAAGTGTACCCCCAAGTCAGTTGAATATCGCCTCTGGAGGTCAGCTGCTCAAAGCTGTTGTGCAGAGAGAGGGGTAAGTAATTCAGAAAGCCAAAAACATTATTCAGTTATAAGACTGATAATAAGACTGATAGGCCTACCTGTGATCTAGTTCTGCTACTAATCGTAACCATTGACATCTGGTGTCTATTTGACCATAACAGTCAAATAGACACCCTGCTAAATTAACCTCATGTTCTGTGGACTCATCCGCCTGCACTGTACGTTTCTTTTGTCTCTCTATGTCTCCTTTGTAAAGTTGTGATACTGTTGGAGACATACGTTTAGCTTGTTCCTCAAATACATTAAAATTATCTCGCAAGCCTGCGGTATAACCTCTCAGCGTTCTGACCAAATCAACTGCATTACACAAGTCCAGACGCACAGCCTGTAGCGCCTCACTTGTTTTATGAAAACGCTGGAGAATACAATCCTGCAGTTACGACTGCCCATCTAGCTGTTGACTTGGAACAAAGTTGAAAATGTCAGCTGTCTCTAGCAGTTGACGCTGTTGGCACCAACAAGAGTTAACGTGTGAGCTGCGCACGGGACCCATTCAATTAGCAGATTTATCGCTTTCACTATGGACATGTTTGCAGCATTGTTTGACATGTTTGCCCCCTGCAATTGCCTATTTCAATAGCCATCTCCTCCAAAACCGTGATCACGGACTTACAGAGAATGCGTCAACTATAGGAAGAAACTTTATGAAGCGTTCATGAATGTCACCTTCTTCGGGTGACACATAGCGCAAAATTAATGTGAGCTGATCCGTGTGTGAAACATCGGGGGTTGAATCAACACTAATTGAGAAGTATTTGGTCATTTTCATTTCACTGATAATATCTGATAAAGTGATAATACTCAATCCCCCATCATCTTAATTAATTCTTCATTATGGTCGAGGAAAGATATGATGGTTTTTGGTTTACCTGATCCAGCATTTTACCATATTTTTCGATGTGTGTCTTCAAAAATGGGTCAAACTCACTTATTACCTCAATGATGCCCAGGTAATTTCCATTGTCAAGACTGAATTATTTCACTAGTGCCCCGTAAAGCCATTCCCCGCTCCGACATTTTTTTTACAACTGCCACTATACTCTCCTATAAGTACATCTGTCCCGTATACTGCAACTCCAGCTGTTTTCTCAGTTCAGTGTCAATTACTCCAATCTCTGATGCCCTGTTCTCAGTTTCGGAATGCTGTCTGAGGCACGTTTCCAGTCACTCCAACCACATGATTGAAAAGGGCCCAGCTGCGTATTATTTCCACAACCAAATAGTCGGCATGCAAAACAAAAAACGGAACCAGTGGACGGGGAATAAAGAAGCCAGTCTCTGGGCACAAACTCGTCGTTTTGGAGCGCACTTTCTTCTTAGCCCAGTATGATTGAACTCTGTCTGTCTAAAACTATGAAACATTTCAAATATTCCATTTCAGGCAAACATGTCCACCGTAAGATGAACCTAACTAGGCTAGAATGGGGTTGGTAGGTTCAAGTATGTACTATGTAGGACTAGTAGCATGCCGAATGTTGTGCTATTGCCATAGAGAATGCATTGGGCGTTTAAGTTAAATAACTCAGAAATTACAAAAAATTTCAAAGTAAAAAGTTCCAGCATGTGTCTCCACAGTAAGCTGAATAATACAAAGCGTGAATGGAGTTAATAGTTGAAAGTTATTTTTAGACGTGCAATGTCTGCCATTGAGCCCCATTGTACATTTCTCAAATTTGAAAGCACTATATTTCTAAAACTATGACACATTTCAAAGATTCCTTTTCAGGCAAACATGTCCACCGTAAGATTAATCTAAGTAGGCTAGAATGGGGTTCGTAGGTTCGTAAGTATGTAGGACTAGTAGCATGCCAAAGTTTGTGCTATTGCCATAAAGAATGCATTGGGCGTTTGTTACATAATCGGGGATTGTATTTATATATGTATATATATATATATATATATATATTATTATAACGTGATTATATTTATATATATATTATATAGTATACAGTGATTATGGTAATACGGTTATTTGTCAGTCACATGCTGTTGCATTGTATAGAGTGCTGATTGAGGTTCTCAGTCACAGGTCTGGTCTGCTGTGGTGCTTGGAGGCGGAGAACCATCCACCTTCTACCTGCCCACCTCGTCACCGTGAGCTTATCGACAATCAGATGGCCAGCCTGTGAAAGCCTACTTAAGCGCAGCTGTGATGTGAGCTCGTGGGCATTGTGACTCAGTCTGTCATACTGAGCGCACATTGTCCAGACTCCAGAGGAGCTTTGAAACTCTAAATCTGGTAGCACTTTACAATAATGACCTGTTACAAAGCATTTATAAACGTTCATAAGCAGTTTGTAGACTATTAACATTTATAAGGTATTAGTAAGTAGTAAACTATTCATTAATAAGCCATTTATATACATCTGTAAATGATTATTAAATCAGTTGTAACTAACGACCCATTATAAAGCATTTATAAACGTTTCGTTTATAAGCAGTTTGTAGACTATTAACAAATCATTAACAACCTGTTTGTTTACATTTGTAAATGATTACTAAAACCTTTATAACAAATTTACAATTAATTTATAAGGTATTAGTAAGTAGTAAAACTATTTATGAATAAGCCATGTATAATGCATCTGTAAATGATTATTAAATCATTTGTAACTGATGTTATATAATATATACAAGCTATTTGTATATTTGGTAAATGTGTTTGTTCATGTTTAGTTTAACATAATACTTTTCCTAAAATATCTATGAATCCTTAGTACATGTTATTAAGTGCCCTATAGTAAAGTGACAGTTCATCATTTACAACTGTCAACTCTTCCATCGCCACTAGGGGGCGCAAAAAAGGCCCTGAGCGCCAGTTTCTATACATTTCTTTATTCTTTTTTTATTTTTTATTTTGCCCAATGTTATACACGTGTTAAAAAGGCGATAAAGACGTCGTTGGCGCTGTAGGAGTATAAAAAAAAGCAGCTAATTAAGCCCTTGGCAGACATTGAGCTAACACCTTACCTACCTCCGGG
Organism: Protomyctophum parallelum; assembly: GCF_964188405.1. NCBI lineage: Eukaryota > Metazoa > Chordata > Actinopteri > Myctophiformes > Myctophidae > Protomyctophum > Protomyctophum parallelum. Next base: position 18,971,902 of record NC_139717.1, on the reverse strand, counting down.
GGAGCCTCCTGGCACCCTCTGGAGTCTGGACCCTGAAAAGGAAGAAGAGGAAAGTTATAGAGAAATCTAGTTGGTAGATAGCCTAGACCGGAGTCTGAGGCCCCAACTAAGTACTTACCCTGTGCGCTGACCTCATGCTAACCACCCCTCTCATCCTCTGCAGTGACGAACCAACCAGATGAGACCTGACTCAGAGAAATAATGTTGACTCATGAATAATCTGATGTAAACTGACATTTGCTTGGCTTTGTGTGAAATAAAACGAGGGGCGCCACCGTGTGTCAAACCCTTGATACTGCATTCTGACTCCTGTTTCCCACCCAACCTCCCACAATATATATATCTACTATTATATGTATTGCATAACCGTCTGTCTATTGTACACCTTATTATAATACGGTGAAAAAAACAACAGTTCACTTGCCAGCCGTGTTGCATCCTTTAATAACCCCTAGACATCTACGAGAATGTAACAGCGTTTAAGTTAAATAACTCAGAAACTACAAAACATTTCAAAGTAAAATGTTCCAGCATGTGTCTCCACAGTAAGCTGAATAATAAAAAGTGTGTTGGAGTTTCTAGGTGAAAGTGCTTTTTAGACGTGCCAATGTCTGCCATTGAGCCCCATTGTAAATTTCTCAAATTTGAAAGCACTATATTTCTAAAACTCTGAAACATTTCAAATATTCCTTTTCAGGCAAACATGTCCACCGTAAGATGAACCTAAGTAGGCTAGAATGGGGTTGGTAGGTTTAAGTATGTAGGACTAGCATGCCAAAGTTTGTGCTATAGCCATAGAGAATGCATTGGGCGTTTAAGTTAAATAACTCAGAAACTACAAAACATTTAAAAGTAAAAAGTTCCAGCGTGTGTCTCCACAGTAAGCTGAATTATAAAAAGTGTGAATGGAGTTTCTAGGTGAAAGTGCTTTTTTGACGTGTCATAGTCTGCCATTGAGCTCCATTATAAAATTATCATATTTGAAAGGAATATATTTCTAAAACTATGAAACATTTCAAAGATTCCTTTTCAGGCAAACATGTCCACCGTAAGATGAACCTAAGTAGGCTAGAATGGGGTTGGTATAGTTTAAGTATGTAGGACTAGTAGGATGCCAAAGTTTGTGCTATTGCCATAGAGAATGCATTGGGCATTTAAGTTAAATAACTCAGAAACTACAAAACATTTCAAAGTAAAAGGTTCCAGCATGTGTCTCCACAGTAAGCTGAATAATAAAATGTGTGAATGGCGTTTCTAGGTGAAAGTGATTTTTTGACGTGCCAAAATCTGCCATTGAGCCCCATTTAAAAGTCTCAAATTTGAAAGCATTATATTTCTAAAACTTTGACACCTTTCAACGATTCCTTTTCAGGCAAACATGTCCACCGTAAGATGAACCTAAGTGGGCTAGAATGGGGTTTGTAGATTTAAGTATGTAGGACAAGTAGCATGCCAAAGTTTGTGCTATAGCCATAGAGAATGCATTGGGCGTTTAAGTTAAATAACTCAGAAACTACAAAACCTTTCAAAGTAAAACGTTCCAGCATGTGTCTCCACAGTAAGCTGAATAATAAAAAGTGTGAATGGAGTTTCTAGGTGAAAGTGATTTTTTGAAGTGCCAAAATCTGCCATTGAGCCCCATGTTAAAAGTCTCAAATTTGAAAGCACTATATTTCTAAAACTATGACACCTTTCAAAGATTCCTTTTCAGGCAAACATGTCCACCGTAAGATGAACCTAAGTAGGCTAGAATGGGGTTGGTAGGTTTAAATATGTAGGACTATTAGCATGCCAAAGTTTGTGCTATTGCCATAGAGAATGCATTGGGCGTTTAAGTTAAATAACTCAGAAACTATAAAAAGATCCAAAGTAAAAAGTTCCAGCATGTGTCTCCACAGTAAGCTGAATAATAAAAAGTGTGAATGGAGTTTCTAGGTGAAAGTGATTTTTTGACGTGCCAAAATCTGCCATTGAGCCCCATTTAAAAGTCTCAAATTTGAAAGAACTATATTTCTAAAACTATGAAACATTTCAAAGATTCCTTTTCAGGCAAACATGTCCACCGTAAGATGAACCTAAGTAGGCTAGAATGGGGTTGCTAGGTGTAAGTATGTAGGACTAGTAGCATGCCAAAGTTTGTGCTATTGCCATAGAGAATGCATTGGGCGTTTAAGTTAAATAACTCATAAACTACAAAACATAAAAATAAAAAAAAGTTCCAGCATGTGTCTCCACAGTAAGCTGAATAATAAAAAGTGTGAATCGAGTTTGTAGGTGAAAGTGACTTTTGACGTGCCTATAGAGCTGCCATTGAGCCCAATGTTAAATGTCTCAAATTTGAAAGCACTATATTTCTAAAACTATGAAACATTTCAAAGATTCCTTTTCAGGCAAACATGTCCACCGTAAGATGAACCTAAGTAGGCTAGAATGGGGTTGCTAGGTGTAAGTATGTAGGACTAGTAGCATGCCAAAGTTTGTGCTATTGCCATAGAGAATGCATTGGGCGTTTAAGTTAAATAACTCATAAACTACAAAACATAAAAATAAAAAAAAGTTCCAGCATGTGTCTCCACAGTAAGCTGAATAATAAAAAGTGTGAATCGAGTTTGTAGGTGAAAGTGACTTTTGACGTGCCTATAGAGCTGCCATTGAGCCCAATGTTAAATGTCTCAAATTTGAAAGCACTATATTTCTAAAACTATGAAACATTTCAAAGATTCCTTTTCAGGCAAACATGTCCACCGTAAGATGAACCTAAGTAGGCTAGAATGGGGTTGCTAGGTGTAAGTATGTAGGACTAGTAGCATGCCAAAGTTTGTGCTATTGCCATAGAGAATGCATTGGGCGTTTAAGTTAAATAACTCATAAACTACAAAACATAAAAATAAAAAAAAGTTCCAGCATGTGTCTCCACAGTAAGCTGAATAATAAAAAGTGTGAATCGAGTTTGTAGGTGAAAGTGACTTTTGACGTGCCTATAGAGCTGCCATTGAGCCCAATGTTAAATGTCTCAAATTTGAAAGCACTATATTTCTAAAACTATGAAACATTTCAAAGATTCCTTTTCAGGCAAACATGTCCACCGTAAGATGAACCTAAGTAGGCTAGAATGGGGTTGCTAGGTGTAAGTATGTAGGACTAGTAGCATGCCAAAGTTTGTGCTATTGCCATAGAGAATGCATTGGGCGTTTAAGTTAAATAACTCATAAACTACAAAACATAAAAATAAAAAAAAGTTTCAGCATGTGTCTCCACAGTAAGCTGAATAATAAAAAGTGTGAATCGAGTTTCTAGGTGAAAGTGACTTTTGACGTGCCTATAGAGCTGCCATTGAGCCCAATGTTAAATGTCTCAAATTTGAAAGCACTATATTTCTAAAACTATGAAACATTTCAAAGATTTATTTTCAGGCAAACATGTCCACCGTAAGATGAACCTAAGTAGGCTAGAATGGGGTTGCTAGGTGTAAGTATGTAGGACTAGTAGCATGCCAAAGTTTGTGCTATTGCCATAGAGAATGCATTGGGCGTTTAAGTTAAATAACTCATAAACTACAAAACATAAAAATAAAAAAAAGTTCCAGCATGTGTCTCCACAGTAAGCTGAATAATAAAAAGTGTGAATCGAGTTTCTAGGTGAAAGTGACTTTTGACGTGCCTATTGAGCTGCCATTGAGTCCAATGTTAAATGTCTCAAATTTGAAAGCACTATATTTCTAAAACTATGAAACATTTCAAAGATTCCTTTTCAGGCAAACATGTCCACCGTAAGATGAACCTAAGTAGGCTAGAATGGGGTTGCTAGGTGTAAGTATGTAGGACTAGTAGCATGCCAAAGTTTGTGCTATTGCCATAGAGAATGCATTGGGCGTTTAAGTTAAATAACTCATAAACTACAAAACATAAAAATAAAAAAAAGTTCCAGCATGTGTCTCCACAGTAAGCTGAATAATAAAAAGTGTGAATCGAGTTTCTAGGTGAAAGTGACTTTTGACGTGCCTATAGAGCTGCCATTGAGCCCAATGTTAAATGTCTCAAATTTGAAAGCACTATATTTCTAAAACTATGAAACATTTCAAAGATTCCTTTTCAGGCAAACATGTCCACCGTAAGATGAACCTAAGTAGGCTAGAATGGGGTTGCTAGGTGTAAGTATGTAGGACTAGTAGCATGCCAAAGTTTGTGCTATTGCCATAGAGAATGCATTGGGCGTTTAAGTTAAATAACTCATAAACTACAAAACATAAAAATAAAAAAAAGTTCCAGCATGTGTCTCCACAGTAAGCTGAATAATAAAAAGTGTGAATCGAGTTTCTAGGTGAAAGTGACTTTTGACGTGCCTATAGAGCTGCCATTGAGCCCAATGTTAAATGTCTCAAATTTGAAAGCACTATATTTCTAAAACTATGAAACATTTCAAAGATTTATTTTCAGGCAAACATGTCCACCGTAAGATGAACCTAAGTAGGCTAGAATGGGGTTGCTAGGTGTAAGTATGTAGGACTAGTAGCATGCCAAAGTTTGTGCTATTGCCATAGAGAATGCATTGTGTTGCGGAGGATGAGAGGAATGCTCTCATCCTCCGCAAGACCCATTCTCATACACCGCTATACACCGCGAGGATATCGGCTATAGCCCATATCGTACGGCATACTATACGGTAGCACGCCGTTTTTCATCATTTTTGAGGATTTGAAAAAAATGAAAAAATGAAGAAAACGATGGGTTATAGCCCATCGTTTTTTGAATTTTTGATTTTTTTTTATCCTCGTTTTTCATCATTTTGGACAATGGGCTATAGCCCATACGTACGGCATACTATAGCACGCCGTTTTTCATCATTTTTGAGGATTTGAAAAAAATGAAAAAATGAAAAAAACGATGGGTTATAGCCCATCGTTTTTTGAATTTTTGAATTTTTTTTAATCCTCGTTTTTCATCATTTTGGACCATGGGCTTTAGCCCATATCGTACGGCATACTATAGCACGCCGTTTTTCATTATTTTTGAGGATTTGAAAAAAATGAAAAAATGAAGAAAACGATGGGTTATAGCCCATCGTTTTTTTAATTTTTGATTTCTTTTTTAATCCTCGTTTTTCATCATTTTGGACCATGGGCTATAGCCCATATCGTACGGCATACTATAGCACGCCGTTTTTCATCATTTTTGAGGATTTGAAAAAAATGAAAAAATGAAAAAAAAACGATGGGTTATAGCCCATCGTTTTTTGAATTTTTCATTTTTTTTTATCCTCGTTTTTCATCATTTTGGACAATGGGCTATAGCCCATACGTACGGCATACTATAGCACGCCGTTCTTCATCATTTTTGAGGATTTGAAAAAAATGAAAAAATGAAAAAAACGATGGGTTATAGCCCATCGTTTTTTGAATTTTTGAATTTTTTTTAATCCTCGTTTTTCATCATTTTGGACCATGGGCTTTAGCCCATATCGTACGGCATACTATAGCACGCCGTTTTTCATTATTTTTGAGGATTTGAAAAAAATGAAAAAATGAAAAAAACGATGGGTTATAGCCCATCGTTTTTTGAATTTTTGATTATTTTTTTTAATCCTCGTTTTTCATCATTTTAGACAATGGGCTATAGCCCATATCGTACGCCATACTATAGCACGCCGTTTTTCATCATTTTTGAGGATTTGAAAAAAATGAAAAAATGAAAAAACCGATGGGTTATAGCCCATCGTTTTTTGAACTTTTGATTTTTTTTAATCCTCGTTTTTCATCATTTTGGACAATGGGCTATAGCCCATATCGTACGGCATACTATATATAGCACGCCGTTTTTCATCATTTTTGAGGATTTGAAAAAAATGAAAAAAATGAAAAAACGATGGGTTATAGCCCATCGTTTTTTGAATTTTTGATTTTTTTTAATCCTCATTTTTCATCATTTTGGACAATGGGCTATAGCCCATACGTACGGCATACTATATAGCACGCCGTTTTTCATCATTTTTGAGGATTTGAAAAAAATGAAAAAAACGATGGGTTATAGCCCATCGTTTTTTGAATTTTTGAATTTTTTTTTAATCCTCGTTTTTCATCATTTTGGACCATGGGCTTTAGCCCATATCGTACGGCATACTATAGCACGCCGTTTTTCATCATTTTTGAGGATTTGAAAAAAATGAAAAAAACGATGGGTTATAGCCCATCGTTTTTTTGAATTTTTGATTATTTTTTTTATCCTCGTTTTTCATCATTTTGGACAATGGGCTATAGCCCATATCGTACGGCATACTATAGCACGCCGTTTTTCATCAATTTTGAGGATTTGAAAAAAAATAAAAAATTTAAAAAACGATGGGTTATAGCCCATCGTTTTTTGAATTTTTGAATTTTTTTTTAATCCTCGTTTTTCATCATTTTGGACCATGGGCTTTAGCCCATATCGTACGGCATACTATAGCACGCCGTTTTTCATCATTTTTGAGGATTTGAAAAAAATGAAAAAATGAAAAAAACGATGAGTTATAGCCCATAGTTTTTTGATTTTTGATTTTTTTGTTTAATCTTCGTTTTTCATCATTTTGGACAATGGGCTATAGCCCATATCGTACGGCATACTATAGCACGCCGTTTTCATCATTTTTGAGGATTTGAAAAAAATGAAAAAATGAAAAAAAACGATGGGTTATAGCCCATCGTTTTTTGAATTTTTGATTTTTTTTAGTCCTCGTTTTTCATCATTTTGGACCATGGGCTTTAGCCCATATCGTACGGCATACTATAGCACGCCGTTTTTCATCATTTTTGAGGATTTGAAAAAAATGAAAAAATGAAAAAAACTATGGGTTATAGCCCATCGTTTTTGTATTTTTTTATTTTTTTTCAAATCCTCAAAAATGAATAACTCATAAACTACTAAACATAAAAATAAAAAAAAGTTCCAGCATGTGTCTCCACAGTAAGCTGAATAATAAAAAGTGTGAATCGAGTTTCTAGGTGAAAGTGACTTTTGACGTGCCTATTGAGCAGCCATTGAGCCCAATGTTAAATGTCTCAAATTTGAAAGCACTATATTTCTAAAACTATGAAACATTTCAAAGATTCCTTTTCAGGCAAACATGTCCACCGTAAGATGAACTTAAGTAGGCTAGAATGGGGTTGCTAGGTCTAAGTATGTAGGACTACTAGCATGCCAAAGTTTGTGCTATTGCCATAGAGAATGCATTGGGCGTTTAAGTTAAATAACTCATAAACTACAAAACATAAAAATTAAAAAAAGTTCCAGCATGTGTCTCCACAGTAAGCTGAATAATAAAAAGTGTGAATCGAGTTTCTAGGTGAAAGTGACTTTTGACGTGCCTATTGAGCTGCCAATGAGCCCAATGTTAAATGTCTCAAATTTGAAAGCACTATATTTCTAAAACTATGAAACATTTCAAAGATTCCTTTTCAGGCAAACATGTCCACCGTAAGATGAACCTAAGTAGGCTAGAATGGGGTTGCTAGGTGTAAGTATGTAGGACTAGTAGCATGCCAAAGTTTGTGCTATTGCCATAGAGAATGCATTGGGCGTTTAAGTTAAATAACTCATAAACTACAAAACATAAAAATAAAAAAAAGTTCCAGCATGTGTCTCCACAGTAAGCTGAATAATAAAAAGTGTGAATCGAGTTTGTAGGTGAAAGTGACTTTTGACGTGCCTATAGAGCTGCCATTGAGCCCAATGTTAAATGTCTCAAATTTGAAAGCACTATATTTCTAAAACTATGAAACATTTCAAAGATTCCTTTTCAGGCAAACATGTCCACCGTAAGATGAACCTAAGTAGGCTAGAATGGGGTTGCTAGGTGTAAGTATGTAGGACTAGTAGCATGCCAAAGTTTGTGCTATTGCCATAGAGAATGCATTGGGCGTTTAAGTTAAATAACTCATAAACTACAAAACATAAAAATAAAAAAAAGTTCCAGCATGTGTCTCCACAGTAAGCTGAATAATAAAAAGTGTGAATCGAGTTTCTAGGTGAAAGTGACTTTTGACGTGCCTATAGAGCTGCCATTGAGCCCAATGGTAAATGTCTCAAATTTGAAAGCACTATATTTCTAAAACTATGAAACATTTCAAAGATTTATTTTCAGGCAAACATGTCCACCGTAAGATGAACCTAAGTAGGCTAGAATGGGGTTGCTAGGTGTAAGTATGTAGGACTAGTAGCATGCCAAAGTTTGTGCTATTGCCATAGAGAATGCATTGGGCGTTTAAGTTAAATAACTCATAAACTACAAAACATAAAAATAAAAAAAAGTTCCAGCATGTGTCTCCACAGTAAGCTGAATAATAAAAAGTGTGAATCGAGTTTCTAGGTGAAAGTGACTTTTGACGTGCCTATTGAGCTGCCAATGAGCCCAATGTTAAATGTCTCAAATTTGAAAGCACTATATTTCTAAAACTATGAAACATTTCAAAGATTCCTTTTCAGGCAAACATGTCCACCGTAAGATGAACCTAAGTAGGCTAGAATGGGGTTGCTAGGTGTAAGTATGTAGGACTAGTAGCATGCCAAAGTTTGTGCTATTGCCATAGAGAATGCATTGGGCGTTTAAGTTAAATAACTCATAAACTACAAAACATAAAAATAAAAAAAAGTTCCAGCATGTGTCTCCACAGTAAGCTGAATAATAAAAAGTGTGAATCGAGTTTGTAGGTGAAAGTGACTTTTGACGTGCCTATAGAGCTGCCATTGAGCCCAATGTTAAATGTCTCAAATTTGAAAGCACTATATTTCTAAAACTATGAAACATTTCAAAGATTCCTTTTCAGGCAAACATGTCCACCGTAAGATGAACCTAAGTAGGCTAGAATGGGGTTGCTAGGTGTAAGTATGTAGGACTAGTAGCATGCCAAAGTTTGTGCTATTGCCATAGAGAATGCATTGGGCGTTTAAGTTAAATAACTCATAAACTACAAAACATAAAAATAAAAAAAAGTTCCAGCATGTGTCTCCACAGTAAGCTGAATAATAAAAAGTGTGAATCGAGTTTCTAGGTGAAAGTGACTTTTGACGTGCCTATAGAGCTGCCATTGAGCCCAATGTTAAATGTCTCAAATTTGAAAGCACTATATTTCTAAAACTATGAAACATTTCAAAGATTTATTTTCAGGCAAACATGTCCACCGTAAGATGAACCTAAGTAGGCTAGAATGGGGTTGCTAGCTGTAAGTATGTAGGACTAGTAGCATGCCAAAGTTTGTGCTATTGCCATAGAGAATGCATTGGGCGTTTAAGTTAAATAACTCATAAACTACAAAACATAAAAATAAAAAAAAGTTCCAGCATGTGTCTCCACAGTAAGCTGAATAATAAAAAGTGTGAATCGAGTTTCTAGGTGAAAGTGACTTTTGACGTGCCTATTGAGCTGCCATTGAGCCCAATGTTAAATGTCTCAAATTTGAAAGCACGATATTTCTAAAACTATTAAACATTTCAAAGATTCCTTTTCAGGCAAACATGTCCACCGTAAGATGAACCTAAGTAGGCTAGAATGGGGTTGCTAGGTGTAAGTATGTAGGACTAGTAGCATGCCAAAGTTTGTGCTATTGCCATAGAGAATGCATTGGGCGTTTAAGTTAAATAACTCATAAACTACAAAACATAAAAATAAAAAAAAGTTCCAGCATGTGTCTCCACAGTAAGCTGAATAATAAAAAGTGTGAATCGAGTTTCTAGGTGAAAGTGACTTTTGACGTGCCTATTGAGCTGCCATTGAGCCCAATGTTAAATGTCTCAAATTTGAAAGCACTATATTTCTAAAACTATGAAACATTTCAAAGATTCCTTTTCAGGCAAACATGTCCACCGTAAGATGAACCTAAGTAGGCTAGAATGGGGTTGCTAGGTGTAAGTATGTAGGACTAGTAGCATGCCAAAGTTTGTGCTATTGCCATAGAGAATGCATTGTGTTGCGGAGGATGAGAGGAATGCTCTCATCCTCCGCAAGACCCATTCTCATACACCGCTATACACCGCGAGGATATCGGCTATAGCCCATATCGTACGGCATACTATACGGTAGCACGCCGTTTTTCATCATTTTTGAGGATTTGAAAAAAATGAAAAAATGAAAAAAACGATGGGTTATAGCCCATAGTTTTTTTAATTTTTGATTTCTTTTTTAATCCTCGTTTTTCATCATTTTGGACCATGGGCTATAGCCCATATCGTACGGCATACTATAGCACGCCATTTTTCATCATTTTTGAGGATTTGAAAAAAAAATAAAAAAAAAAAAAAACGATGGGTTATTGTACTGTCCAATTATGAATGGACGAGATTATGATCAAGATTGGGGATGTATTAGGTGATCATCAGGGAGAGAGGAGAGGGAACTGTCTATAGATAAGGTCTCTAAGCACATTCCGTGGGGCAATAAATGAGCTGCATGCAACTCCAGTGGGGTTGGGTTGTAGGCTACCTTCCTGTAGAGTGTGGGGTGTTTTACGATGCCTACAGGGGAAGGGGTGCTACACACATGTTGATAGCAGGGGAGCAATGGATGAAGTATCATTTCAATTCCTGTAATGTGGGTCAATATGTGTTCTAAAGTCCATACTTAGATATTGGGTTACCAAAACACCTTTATAATAATATCTAAGGGTCTACCAGTTTAAGCTAGTCTGAGATACCAGCTAGGCACAGCACAGGAAGTGTGGTGGAAGTTGGCTGACAGGCATGGGCTTAGAACCATCTCAGGCAGATAAGGAGCAGTCTGGGCTTTCGATTGGCTGATAACTTTGCCAGGAGGTGTGACTCCAGTCAGGGCCTGCTGTATCCATGTGTGTAAATCAACAGTGGGGTAGATTCAAGGAGAAGATCATGAGAGCAACAGGCGAGAGGCCAATGGTGAATATACATATTAATGTGCATTTATAATAACATGTTGTGTTGTAATGTGTTTAGATTGTAACAGAGTATGTATTGTGCCTCTTGTTTTGTCTCCCAAATTCAGATTTAAAACCATAGAGGTAACATAGAGAAAACATAGGTAAACATGAGCATAGGTGATGCAAAGGTGGTAGTGTTGAACCAATCTAATACCAACAGCTAAGTTGTACCAGATCGAGAGAGCGAAGAATGGCTCTCAAGTGGCCGGTCTGGGCCAGCTTAGAATGTTTCAATGAGAGCTGAACTCCCAGCCGACAGATAGGATAGGAACAGGCTATTAGGCAAAGATCCGGGGTACTGTATCCACCTGTGTCAGCGGGAGGGGGAAACAAACAGTGTGTATGTATGAGTGTTTATGTGTAATATGAGTGAATAAAACCTTATAAAAAGCATGCGTTTGTAAAGAGAAGCGATTATTGGAACATTTTGGTTCAGTCTATGCGTGTTGAATCTTAGTTAAAGTCTTGCCGGTTGCTGAGTCCGTCGGATACTCGGTTAATCTCCCGAAATCCGAACAGTTATAGCCCATCGTTTTTTTATTTTTTTTTTTTTTTTTTAATCCTTGTTTTTCATCATTTTGGACAATGGGCTATGGCCCATATCGTACGGCATACTATAGCACGCCGTTTTTCATCATTTTTGAGGATTTGAAAAAAATGAAAAAATGAAAAAAACGATGGGTTATAGCCCATCGTTTTTTGAAATTTTTAATTTCTTTTTAATCCTCGTTTTTCATCATTTTGGACCATGGGCTTTAGCCCATATCGTACGGCATACTATAGCACGCTGTTTTTCATCATTTTTGAGGATTTGAAAAAAATGAAAAAATGAAAAAAACGATGGGTTATAGCCCATCGTTTTTTTTAATTTTTGATTATTTTTTTTATCCTCGTTTTTCATCATTTTGGACAATGGGCTATAGCCCATATCGTACGGCATACTATAGCACGCCGTTTTTCATCATTTTTGAGGATTTGAAAAAAATGAAAAAATAAAAAAAACGATGGGTTATAGCCCATCGTTTTTTGAATTTTTGATTTTTTTTAATCCTCATTTTTCATCATTTTGGACAATGGGCTATAGCCCATACGTACGGCATACTATAGCACGCCGTTTTTCATCATTTTTGAGGATTTGAAAAAAATGAAAAAAACGATGGGTTATAGCCCATCGTTTTTTGAATTTTTGATTTTTTTTTTAATCCTCGTTTTTCATCATTTTGGACAATGGGCTATAGCCCATACGTACGGCATACTATAGCACGCCGTTTTTCATCATTTTTGAGGATTTGAAAAAAATGAAAAAAACGATGGGTTATAGCCCATCGTTTTTTGAATTTTTGATATTTTTTTTATCCTCGTTTTTCATCATTTTGGACCATGGGCTTTAGCCCATATCGTACGGCATACTATAGCACGCCGTTTTTCATCATTTTTGAGGATTTGAAAAAAATGAAAAAATGAAAAAAACGATGGGTTATAGCCCATCGTTTTTTGAATTTTTGATTTTTTTTAATCCTCATTTTTCATCATTTTGGACAATGGGCTATAGCCCATACGTACGGCATACTATAGCACGCCGTTTTTCATCATTTTTGAGGATTTGAAAAAAAATGAAAAAAATGGAAAAAACGATGGGTTATAGCCCATCGTTTTTTGATTTTTTGAAAAAAAAAAAATCCTCGTTTTTCATCATTTTGGACCATGGGCTTTAGCCCATATCGTACGGCATACTATAGCACGCCGTTTTTCATCATTTTTGAGGATTTGAAAAAAATGAAAAAATGAAAAAAACTATGGGTTATAGCCCATCGTTTTTTTTAATTTTTGATTATTTTTTTTATCCTCGTTTTTCATCATTTTGGACAATGGGCTATAGCCCATATCGTACGGCATACTATAGCACGCCGTTTTTCATCATTTTTGAGGATTTGAAAAAAATAAAAAAATAAAAAAAACGATGGGTTATAGCCCATCGTTTTTTGAATTTTTGATTTTTTTTAATCCTCATTTTTCATCATTTTGGACAATGGGCTATAGCCCATACGTACGGCATACTATAGCACGCCGTTTTTCATCATTTTTGAGGATTTGAAAAAAATGAAAAAATGAAAAAAACGATGGGTTATAGCCCATTGTTTTTTTTAATTTTTGAAAAAAAAGAATTATCCTCGTTTTTCATCATTTTGGACCATGGGCTATAGCCCATATCGTACGGCATACTATAGTACGCCGTTTTTCATCATTTTTGAGGATTTGAAAAAAATGAAAAATTAAAAAAAAACATGGGTTATAGCCCATCGTTTTTTGAATTTTTGAATTTCTTTTTAATCCTCGTTTTTCATCATTTTGGACCATGGGCTTTAGCCCATATCGTACGGCATACTATAGCACGCTGTTTTTCATCATTTTTGAGGATTTGAAAAAAATGAAAAAATGAAAAAAACGATGGGTTATAGCCCATCGTTTTTTGAATTTTTGATTTTTTTTAATCCTCATTTTTCATCATTTTGGACAATGGGCTATAGCCCATACGTACGGCATACTATAGCACGCCGTTTTTCATCATTTTTGAGGATTTGAAAAAAATGAAAAAAACGATGGGTTATAGCCCATCGTTTTTTGAATTTTTGATTTTTTTTTTAATCCTCGTTTTTCATCATTTTGGACAATGGGCTATAGCCCATACGTACGGCATACTATAGCACGCCGTTTTTCATCATTTTTGAGGATTTGAAAAAAATGAAAAAAACGATGGGTTATAGCCCATCGTTTTTTGAATTTTAGATTTTTTTTTTAATCCTCATTTTTCATCATTTTGGACCATGGGCTTTAGCCCATATCGTACGGCATACTATAGCACGCCGTTTTTCATCATTTTTGAGGATTTGAAAAAAATGAAAAAATGAAAAAAACGATGGGTTATAGCCCATCGTTTTTTGAATTTTTGATTTTTTTTAATCCTCATTTTTCATCATTTTGGACAATGGGCTATAGCCCATACGTACGGCATACTATAGCACGCCGTTTTTCATCATTTTTGAGGATTTGAAAAAAAATGAAAAAAATGGAAAAAACGATGGGTTATAGCCCATCGTTTTTTGATTTTTTGAAAAAAAAAAAATCCTCGTTTTTCATCATTTTGGACCATGGGCTTTAGCCCATATCGTACGGCATACTATAGCACGCCGTTTTTCATCATTTTTGAGGATTTGAAAAAAATGAAAAAATGAAAAAAACTATGGGTTATAGCCCATCGTTTTTTTTAATTTTTGATTATTTTTTTTATCCTCGTTTTTCATCATTTTGGACAATGGGCTATAGCCCATATCGTACGGCATACTATAGCACGCCGTTTTTCATCATTTTTGAGGATTTGAAAAAAATAAAAAAATAAAAAAAACGATGGGTTATAGCCCATCGTTTTTTGAATTTTTGATTTTTTTTAATCCTCATTTTTCATCATTTTGGACAATGGGCTATAGCCCATACGTACGGCATACTATAGCACGCCGTTTTTCATCATTTTTGAGGATTTGAAAAAAATGAAAAAATGAAAAAAACGATGGGTTATAGCCCATTGTTTTTTTTAATTTTTGAAAAAAAAGAATTATCCTCGTTTTTCATCATTTTGGACCATGGGCTATAGCCCATATCGTACGGCATACTATAGTACGCCGTTTTTCATCATTTTTGAGGATTTGAAAAAAATGAAAAATTAAAAAAAACATGGGTTATAGCCCATCGTTTTTTGAATTTTTGAATTTCTTTTTAATCCTCGTTTTTCATCATTTTGGACCATGGGCTTTAGCCCATATCGTACGGCATACTATAGCACGCTGTTTTTCATCATTTTTGAGGATTTGAAAAAAAATGAAAAAAATGGAAAAAACGATGGGTTATAGCCCATCGTTTTTTGATTTTTTGAAAAAAAAAAAATCCTCGTTTTTCATCATTTTGGACCATGGGCTTTAGCCCATATCGTACGGCATACTATAGCACGCCGTTTTTCATCATTTTTGAGGATTTGAAAAAAATGAAAAAATGAAAAAAACTATGGGTTATAGCCCATCGTTTTTTTTAATTTTTGATTATTTTTTTTATCCTCGTTTTTCATCATTTTGGACAATGGGCTATAGCCCATATCGTACGGCATACTATAGCACGCCGTTTTTCATCATTTTTGAGGATTTGAAAAAAATAAAAAAATAAAAAAAACGATGGGTTATAGCCCATCGTTTTTTGAATTTTTGATTTTTTTTAATCCTCATTTTTCATCATTTTGGACAATGGGCTATAGCCCATACGTACGGCATACTATAGCACGCCGTTTTTCATCATTTTTGAGGATTTGAAAAAAATGAAAAAATGAAAAAAACGATGGGTTATAGCCCATTGTTTTTTTTAATTTTTGAAAAAAAAGAATTATCCTCGTTTTTCATCATTTTGGACCATGGGCTATAGCCCATATCGTACGGCATACTATAGTACGCCGTTTTTCATCATTTTTGAGGATTTGAAAAAAATGAAAAATTAAAAAAAACATGGGTTATAGCCCATCGTTTTTTGAATTTTTGAATTTCTTTTTAATCCTCGTTTTTCATCATTTTGGACCATGG
This sequence comes from Protomyctophum parallelum, assembly GCF_964188405.1. NCBI lineage: Eukaryota > Metazoa > Chordata > Actinopteri > Myctophiformes > Myctophidae > Protomyctophum > Protomyctophum parallelum. Next base: position 18,956,365 of record NC_139717.1, on the reverse strand, counting down.
GCTTTAGCCCATATCGTACGGCATACTATAGCACGCTGTTTTTCATCATTTTTGAGGATTTGAAAAAAATGAAAAAATGAAAAAAACGATGGGTTATAGCCCATCGTTTTTTGAATTTTTGATTTTTTTTAATCCTCATTTTTCATCATTTTGGACAATGGGCTATAGCCCATACGTACGGCATACTATAGCACGCCGTTTTTCATCATTTTTGAGGATTTGAAAAAAATGAAAAAAACGATGGGTTATAGCCCATCGTTTTTTGAATTTTTGATTTTTTTTTTAATCCTCGTTTTTCATCATTTTGGACAATGGGCTATAGCCCATACGTACGGCATACTATAGCACGCCGTTTTGCATCATTTTTGAGGATTTGAAAAAAATGAAAAAACCGATGGGTTATAGCCCATCGTTTTTTGATTTTTTGAAAGAAAAAAAAAATCCTCGTTTTTCATCATTTTGGACCATGGGCTTTAGCCCATATCGTACGGCATACTATAGCACGCCGTTTTTCATCATTTTTGAGGATTTGAAAAAAATGAAAAAATGAAAAAAACGATGGGTTATAGCCCATCGTTTTTTTTTAATTTTTGATAAAAAAATGTATCCTCGTTTTTCATCATTTTGGACAATGGGCTATAGCCCATATCGTACGGCATACTATAGCACGCCGTTTTTCATCATTTTTGAGGATTTGAAAAAAATGAAAAAATGAAAAAAACGATGGGTTATAGCCCATCGTTTTTTTTTAATTTTTGATTATTTTTTTTATCCTCGTTTTTCATCATTTTGGACAATGGGCTATAGCCCATATCGTACGGCATACTATAGCACGCCGTTTTTCATCATTTTTGAGGATTTGAAAAAAATAAAAAAATAAAAAAACGATGGGTTATAGCCCATCGTTTTTTGAATTTTTGATTTTTTTTAATCCTCATTTTTCATCATTTTGGACAATGGGCTATAGCCCATACGTACGGCATACTATAGCACGCCGTTTTTCATCATTTTTGAGGATTTGAAAAAAATGAAAAAAACGATGGGTTATAGCCCATCGTTTTTTGAATTTTTGAATTTTTTTTTAATCCTCGTTTTTCATCATTTTGGACCATGGGCTTTAGCCCATATCGTACGGCATACTATAGCACGCCGTTTTTCATCATTTTTGAGGATTTGAAAAAAATGAAAAAATGAAAAAACGATGGGTTATAGCCCATCGTTTTTTGAATTTTTGAAAAAAAAATTATCCTCGTTTTTCATCATTTTGGACCATGGGCTTTAGCCCATATCGTACGGCATACTATAGCACGCCGTTTTTCATCATTTTTGAGGATTTGAAAAAAATGAAAAAAACGATGGGTTATAGCCCATAGTTTTTTTGAATTTTTGATTATTTTTTTTATCCTCGTTTTTCATCATTTTGGACAATGGGCTATAGCCCATATCGTACGGCATACTATAGCACGCCGTTTTTCATCATTTTTGAGGATTTGAAAAAAATGAAAAAATAAAAAAAACGATGGGTTATAGCCCATCGTTTTTTGAATTTTTGATTTTTTTTAATCCTCATTTTTCATCATTTTGGACAATGGGCTATAGCCCATACGTACGGCATACTATAGCACGCCGTTTTTCATCATTTTTGAGGATTTAAAAAAAAATAAAAAAACGATGGGTTATAGCCCATCGTTTTTTGAATTTTTGATTTTTTTTTTAATCCTCGTTTTTCATCATTTTGGACCATGGGATTTAGCCCATATCGTACGGCATACTATAGCACGCCGTTTTTCATCATTTTTGAGGATTTGAAAAAAATGAAAAAATGAAAAAAACGATGGGTTATAGCCCATCGTTTTTTGAATTTTTGAAAAAAAAATTAATCCTCGTTTTTCATCATTTTGGACCATGGGATTTAGCCCATATCGTACGGCATACTATAGCACGCCGTTTTTCATCATTTTTGAGGATTTGAAAAAAATGAAAAAATGAAAAAAACGATGGGTTATAGCCCATCGTTTTTTTGAATTTTTGATTATTTTTTTTATCCTCGTTTTTCATCATTTTGGACAATGGGCTATAGCCCATATCGTACGGCATACTATAGCACGCCGTTTTTCATCATTTTTGAGGATTTGAAAAAAAATGAAAAAATAAAAAAAACGATGGGTTATAGCCCATCGTTTTTTGAATTTTTGATTTTTTTTAATCCTCATTTTTCATCATTTTGGACAATGGGCTATAGCCCATACGTACGGCATACTATAGCACGCCGTTTTTCATCATTTTTGAGGATTTGAAAAAAATGAAAAAAACGATGGGTTATAGCCCATCGTTTTTTGAATTTTTGATTTTTTTTTTAATCCTCGTTTTTCATCATTTTGGACCATGGGCTTTAGCCCATATCGTACGGCATACTATAGCACGCCGTTTTTCATCATTTTTGAGGATTTGAAAAAAATGAAAAAATGAAAAAAACGATGGGTTATAGCCCATCGTTTTTTGAATTTTTGATTTTTTTTAATCCTCATTTTTCATCATTTTGGACAATGGGCTATAGCCCATACGTACGGCATACTATAGCACGCCGTTTTTCATCATTTTTGAGGATTTGAAAAAAATGAAAAAATGAAAAAAACGATGGGTTATAGCCCATCGTTTTTTTTAATTTTTGATTATTTTTTTTATCCTCGTTTTTCATCATTTTGGACAATGGGCTATAGCCCATATCGTACGGCATACTATAGCACGCCGTTTTTCATCATTTTTGAGGATTTGAAAAAAATAAAAAAATAAAAAAAACGATGGGTTATAGCCCATCGTTTTTTGAATTTTTGATTTTTTTTAATCCTCATTTTTCATCATTTTGGACAATGGGCTATAGCCCATACGTACGGCATACTATAGCACGCCGTTTTTCATCATTTTTGAGGATTTGAAAAAAATGAAAAAAACGATGGGTTATAGCCCATCGTTTTTTGAATTTTTGAAATTTTTTTTAATCCTCGTTTTTCATCATTTTGGACCATGGGCTTTAGCCCATATCGTACGGCATACTATAGCACGCCGTTTTTCATCATTTTTGAGGATTTGAAAAAAATGAAAAAATGAAAAAAACGATGGGTTATAGCCCATCGTTTTTTGAACTTTTGAAAAAAAAAAATATCCTCGTTTTTCATCATTTTGGACCATGGGCTTTAGCCCATATCGTACGGCATACTATAGCACGCCGTTTTTCATCATTTTTGAGGATTTGAAAAAAATGAAAAAATGAAAAAAACGATGGGTTATAGCCCATCGTTTTTTTGAATTTTTGATTATTTTTTTTATCCTCGTTTTTCATCATTTTGGACAATGGGCTATAGCCCATATCGTACGGCATACTATAGCACGCCGTTTTTCATCATTTTTGAGGATTTGAAAAAAATGAAAAAATAAAAAAAACGATGGGTTATAGCCCATCGTTTTTTGAATTTTTGATTTTTTTTAATCCTCATTTTTCATAATTTTGGACAATGGGCTATAGCCCATACGTACGGCATACTATAGCACGCCGTTTTTCATCATTTTTGAGGATTTGAAAAAAACGATGGGTTATAGCCCATCGTTTTTTGAATTTTAGATTTTTTTTTTAATCCTCGTTTTTCATCATTTTGGACCATGGGCTTTAGCCCATATCGTACGGCATACTATAGCACGCCGTTTTTCATCATTTTTGAGGATTTGAAAAAAATAAAAAAATAAAAAAAACGATGGGTTATAGCCCATCGTTTTTTGAATTTTTGATTTTTTTTAATCCTCATTTTTCATCATTTTGGACAATGGGCTATAGCCCATACGTACGGCATACTATAGCACGCCGTTTTTCATCATTTTTGAGGATTTGAAAAAAATGAAAAAAACGATGGGTTATAGCCCATCGTTTTTTGAATTTTTGATTTTTTTTTTAATCCTCGTTTTTCATCATTTTGGACCATGGGCTTTAGCCCATATCGTACGGCATACTATAGCACGCCGTTTTTCATCATTTTTGAGGATTTGAAAAAAATGAAAAAATGAAAAAAACGATGGGTTATAGCCCATCGTTTTTTGAATTTTTGATTTTTTTTAATCCTCATTTTCCATCATTTTGTACAATGGGCTATAGCCCATACGTACGGCATACTATAGCATGCCGTTTTTCATCATTTTTGAGGATTTGAAAAAAATGAAAAAATGAAAAAAACGATGGGTTATAGCCCATCGTTTTTTTGAATTTTTGATTATTTTTTTTATCCTCGTTTTTCATCATTTTGGACAATGGGCTATAGCCCATATCGTACGGCATACTATAGCACACCGTTTTTCATCATTTTTGAGGATTTGAAAAAAATGAAAAAATGAAAAAAACGATGGGTTATAGCCCATCGTTTTTTGAATTTTTGATTTTTTTTAATCCTCATTTTTCATCATTTTGGACAATGGGCTATAGCCCATACGTACGGCATACTATAGCACGCCGTTTTTCATCATTTTTGAGGATTTGTAAAAAATGAAAAAAACGATGGGTTATAGCCCATCGTTTTTTGAATTTTTGATTTTTTTTAATCCTCATTTTTCATCATTTTGGACAATGGGCTATAGCCCATACGTACGGCATACTATAGCACGCCGTTTTTCATCATTTTTGAGGATTTGAAAAAAATGAAAAAATGAAAAAAACGATGGGTTATAGCCCATCGTTTTTTTTAATTTTTGATTATTTTTTTTATCCTCGTTTTTCATCATTTTGGACAATGGGCTATAGCCCATATCGTACGGCATACTATAGCACGCCGTTTTTCATCATTTTTGAGGATTTGAAAAAAATGAAAAAATAAAAAAACGATAGGTTATAGCCCATCGTTTTTTGAATTTTTGATTTTTTTTAATCCTCATTTTTCATCATTTTGGACAATGGGCTATAGCCCATACGTACGGCATACTATAGCACGCCGTTTTTCATCATTTTTGAGGATTTGAAAAAAATGAAAAAAACGATGGGTTATAGCCCATCGTTTTTTCAATTTTCAATTTTTTTTTTAATCCTCGTTTTTCATCATTTTGGACCATGGGCTTTAGCCCATATCGTACGGCATACTATAGCACGCCGTTTTTCATCATTTTTGAGGATTTGAAAAAAATGAAAAAATGAAAAAAACGATGGGTTATAGCCCATCGTTTTTTGAATTTTTGAAAAAAAAATTAATCCTCGTTTTTCATCATTTTGGACCATGGGCTTTAGCCCATATCGTACGGCATACTATAGCACGCCGTTTTTCATCATTTTTGAGGATTCGAAAAAAATGAAAAAATAAAAAAAACGATGGGTTATAGCCCATCGTTTTTTGAATTTTTGATTTTTTTTTTAATCCTCGTTTTTCATCATTTTGGACAATGGGCTATAGCCCATACGTACGGCATACTATAGCACGCCGTTTTTCATCATTTTTGAGGATTTGTAAAAAATGAAAAAAACGATGGGTTATAGCCCATCGTTTTTTGAATTTTTGATTTTTTTTAATCCTCATTTTTCATCATTTTGGACAATGGGCTATAGCCCATACGTACGGCATACTATAGCACGCCGTTTTTCATCATTTTTGAGGATTTGAAAAAAATGAAAAAATGAAAAAAACGATGGGTTATAGCCCATCGTTTTTTTTAATTTTTGATTATTTTTTTTATCCTCGTTTTTCATCATTTTGGACAATGGGCTATAGCCCATATCGTACGGCATACTATAGCACGCCGTTTTTCATCATTTTTGAGGATTTGAAAAAAATGAAAAAATAAAAAAACGATAGGTTATAGCCCATCGTTTTTTGAATTTTTGATTTTTTTTAATCCTCATTTTTCATCATTTTGGACAATGGGCTATAGCCCATACGTACGGCATACTATAGCACGCCGTTTTTCATCATTTTTGAGGATTTGAAAAAAATGAAAAAAACGATGGGTTATAGCCCATCGTTTTTTCAATTTTCAATTTTTTTTTTAATCCTCGTTTTTCATCATTTTGGATCATGGGCTTTAGCCCATATCGTACGGCATACTATAGCACGCCGTTTTTCATCATTTTTGAGGATTTGAAAAAAATGAAAAAATGAAAAAAACGATGGGTTATAGCCCATCGTTTTTTGAATTTTTGAAAAAAAAATTATCCTCGTTTTTCATCATTTTGGACCATGGGCTTTAGCCCATATCGTACGGCATACTATAGCACGCCGTTTTTCATCATTTTTGAGGATTTGAAAAAAATGAAAAAAACGATGGGTTATAGCCCATCGTTTTTTTGAATTTTTGATTATTTTTTTTATCCTCGTTTTTCATCATTTTGGACAATGGGCTATAGCCCATATCGTACGGCATACTATAGCACGCCGTTTTTCATCATTTTTGAGGATTTGAAAAAAATGAAAAAATGAAAAAAACGATGGGTTATAGCCCATCGTTTTTTGAATTTTTGATTTTTTTTTTAATCCTCGTTTTTCATCATTTTGGACCATGGGATTTAGCCCATATCGTACGGCATACTATAGCACGCCGTTTTTCATCATTTTTGAGGATTTGAAAAAAATTAAAAAAACGATGGGTTATAGCCCATCGTTTTTTGAATTTTTGATTTTTTTTTTAATCCTCGTTTTTCATCATTTTGGACCATGGGATTTAGCCCATATCGTACGGCATACTATAGCACGCCGTTTTTCATCATTTTTGAGGATTTGAAAAAAATGAAAAAATGAAAAAAACGATGGGTTATAGCCCATCGTTTTTTGAATTTTTGAAAAAAAAATTAATCCTCGTTTTTCATCATTTTGGACCATGGGATTTAGCCCATATCGTACGGCATACTATAGCACGCCGTTTTTCATCATTTTTGAGGATTTGAAAAAAATGAAAAAATGAAAAAAACGATGGGTTATAGCCCATCGTTTTTTTGAATTTTTGATTATTTTTTTTATCCTCGTTTTTCATCATTTTGGACAATGGGCTATAGCCCATATCGTACGGCATACTATAGCACGCCGTTTTTCATCATTTTTGAGGATTTGAAAAAAAATGAAAAAATAAAAAAAACGATGGGTTATAGCCCATCGTTTTTTGAATTTTTGATTTTTTTTAATCCTCATTTTTCATCATTTTGGACAATGGGCTATAGCCCATACGTACGGCATACTATAGCACGCCGTTTTTCATCATTTTTGAGGATTTGAAAAAAATGAAAAAAACGATGGGTTATAGCCCATCGTTTTTTGAATTTTTGATTTTTTTTTTAATCCTCGTTTTTCATCATTTTGGACCATGGGCTTTAGCCCATATCGTACGGCATACTATAGCACGCCGTTTTTCATTATTTTTGAGGATTTGAAAAAAATGAAAAAATGAAAAAAACGATGGGTTATAGCCCATCGTTTTTTGAATTTTTGATTTTTTTTAATCCTCATTTTTCATCATTTTGGACAATGGGCTATAGCCCATACGTACGGCATACTATAGCACGCCGTTTTTCATCATTTTTGAGGATTTGAAAAAAATGAAAAAATGAAAAAAACGATGGGTTATAGCCCATCGTTTTTTTTAATTTTTGATTATTTTTTTTATCCTCGTTTTTCATCATTTTGGACAATGGGCTATAGCCCATATCGTACGGCATACTATAGCACGCCGTTTTTCATCATTTTTGAGGATTTGAAAAAAAAAAAAAAAAAAAAAAAACGATGGGTTATAGCCCATCGTTTTTTGAATTTTTGATTTTTTTTAATCCTCATTTTTCATCATTTTGGACAATGGGCTATAGCCCATACGTACGGCATACTATAGCACACCGTTTTTCATCATTTTTGAGGATTTGAAAAAAATGAAAAAAACGATGGGTTATAGCCCATCGTTTTTTGAATTTTTGATTTTTTTTTTAATCCTCGTTTTTCATCATTTTGGACCATGGGCTTTAGCCCATATCGTACGGCATACTATAGCACGCCGTTTTTCATCATTTTTGAGGATTTGAAAAAAATGAAAAAATGAAAAAAACGATGGGTTATAGCCCATCGTTTTTTGAACTTTTGAAAAAAAAAATTATCCTCGTTTTTCATCATTTTGGACCATGGGCTTTAGCCCATATCGTACGGCATACTATAGCACGCCGTTTTTCATCATTTTTGAGGATTTGAAAAAAATGAAAAAATGAAAAAAACGATGGGTTATAGCCCATCGTTTTTTTGAATTTTTGATTATTTTTTTTATCCTCGTTTTTCATCATTTTGGACAATGGGCTATAGCCCATATCGTACGGCATACTATAGCACGCCGTTTTTCATCATTTTTGAGGATTTGAAAAAAATGAAAAAATAAAAAAAACGATGGGTTATAGCCCATCGTTTTTTGAATTTTTGATTTTTTTTAATCCTCATTTTTCATAATTTTGGACAATGGGCTATAGCCCATACGTACGGCATACTATAGCACGCCGTTTTTCATCATTTTTGAGGATTTGAAAAAAACGATGGGTTATAGCCCATCGTTTTTTGAATTTTAGATTTTTTTTTTAATCCTCGTTTTTCATCATTTTGGACCATGGGCTTTAGCCCATATCGTACGGCATACTATAGCACGCCGTTTTTCATCATTTTTGAGGATTTGAAAAAAATAAAAAAATAAAAAAAACGATGGGTTATAGCCCATCGTTTTTTGAATTTTTGATTTTTTTTTATCCTCATTTTTCATCATTTTGGACAATGGGCTATAGCCCATACGTACGGCATACTATAGCACGCCGTTTTTCATCATTTTTGAGGATTTGAAAAAAATGAAAAAAACGATGGGTTATAGCCCATCGTTTTTTGAATTTTTGATTTTTTTTTTTTAATCCTCGTTTTTCATCATTTTGGACCATGGGCTTTAGCCCATATCGTACGGCATACTATAGCACGCCGTTTTTCATCATTTTTGAGGATTTGAAAAAAATGAAAAAATGAAAAAAACGATGGGTTATAGCCCATCGTTTTTTGAATTTTTGATTTTTTTTAATCCTCATTTTCCATCATTTTGTACAATGGGCTATAGCCCATACGTACGGCATACTATAGCATGCCGTTTTTCATCATTTTTGAGGATTTGAAAAAAATGAAAAAATGAAAAAAACGATGGGTTATAGCCCATCGTTTTTTTGAATTTTTGATTATTTTTTTTATCCTCGTTTTTCATCATTTTGGACAATGGGCTATAGCCCATATCGTACGGCATACTATAGCACACCGTTTTTCATCATTTTTGAGGATTTGAAAAAAATGAAAAAATGAAAAAAACGATGGGTTATAGCCCATCGTTTTTTGAATTTTTGATTTTTTTTAATCCTCATTTTTCATCATTTTGGACAATGGGCTATAGCCCATACGTACGGCATACTATAGCACGCCGTTTTTCATCATTTTTGAGGATTTGAAAAAAAATGAAAAAAATGAAAAAAACGATGGGTTATAGCCCATCGTTTTTTGATAAAAAAAAAAAAAAAAAAATCCTCGTTTTTCATCATTTTGGACCATGGGCTTTAGCCCATATCGTACGGCATACTATAGCACGCCGTTTTTCATCATTTTTGAGGATTTGAAAAAAATGAAAAAATGAAAAAAACGATGGGTTATAGCCCATCGTTTTTTTTAATTTTTGATTATTTTTTTTATCCTCGTTTTTCATCATTTTGGACAATGGGCTATAGCCCATATCGTACGGCATACTATAGCACGCCGTTTTTCATCATTTTTGAGGATTTGAAAAAAATGAAAAAATAAAAAAACGATAGGTTATAGCCCATCGTTTTTTGAATTTTTGATTTTTTTTAATCCTCATTTTTCATCATTTTGGACAATGGGCTATAGCCAATACGTACGGCATACTATAGCACGCCGTTTTTCATCATTTTTGAGGATTTGAAAAAAATGAAAAAAACGATGGGTTATAGCCCATCGTTTTTTCAATTTTTAATTTTTTTTTTAATCCTCGTTTTTCATCATTTTGGACCATGGGCTTTAGCCCATATCGTACGGCATACTATAGCACGCCGTTTTTCATCATTTTTGAGGATTTGAAAAAAATGAAAAAATGAAAAAAACGATGGGTTATAGCCCATCGTTTTTTGAATTTTTGAAAAAAAAATTAATCCTCGTTTTTCATCATTTTGGACCATGGGCTTTAGCCCATATCGTACGGCATACTATAGCACGCCGTTTTTCATCATTTTTGAGGATTTGAAAAAAATGAAAAAATAAAAAAAACGATGGGTTATAGCCCATCGTTTTTTGAATTTTTGATTTTTTTTAATCCTCATTTTTCATCATTTTGGACAATGGGCTATAGCCCATACGTACGGCATACTATAGCACGCCGTTTTTCATCATTTTTGAGGATTTGAAAAAAATGAAAAAATGAAAAAAACGATGGGTTATAGCCCATCGTTTTTTTTAATTTTTGATTATTTTTTTTATCCTCGTTTTTCATCATTTTGGACAATGGGCTATAGCCCATATCGTACGGCATACTATAGCACGCCGTTTTTCATCATTTTTGAGGATTTGAAAAAAAAAAACAAAAAAAAAAAACGATGGGTTATAGCCCATCGTTTTTTGAATTTTTGATTTTTTTTAATCCTAATTTTTCATCATTTTGGACAATGGGCTATAGCCCATACGTACGGCATACTATAGCACACCGTTTTTCATCATTTTTGAGGATTTGAAAAAAATGAAAAAAACGATGGGTTATAGCCCATCGTTTTTTGAATTTTTGAATTTTTTTTTAATCCTCGTTTTTCATCATTTTGGACCATGGGCTTTAGCCCATATCGTACGGCATACTATAGCACGCCGTTTTTCATCATTTTTGAGGATTTGAAAAAAATGAAAAAATGAAAAAAACGATGGGTTATAGCCCATCGTTTTTTGAACTTTTGAAAAAAAAAATTATCCTCGTTTTTCATCATTTTGGACCATGGGCTTTAGCCCATATCGTACGGCATACTATAGCACGCCGTTTTTCATCATTTTTGAGGATTTGAAAAAAATGAAAAAATGAAAAAAACGATGGGTTATAGCCCATCGTTTTTTTGAATTTTTGATTATTTTTTTTATCCTCGTTTTTCATCATTTTGGACAATGGGCTATAGCCCATATCGTACGGCATACTATAGCACGCCGTTTTTCATCATTTTTGAGGATTTGAAAAAAATGAAAAAATAAAAAAAACGATGGGTTATAGCCCATCGTTTTTTGAATTTTTGATTTTTTTTAATCCTCATTTTTCATAATTTTGGACAATGGGCTATAGCCCATACGTACGGCATACTATAGCACGCCGTTTTTCATCATTTTTGAGGATTTGAAAAAAACGATGGGTTATAGCCCATCGTTTTTTGAATTTTAGATTTTTTTTTTAATCCTCGTTTTTCATCATTTTGGACCATGGGCTTTAGCCCATATCGTACGGCATACTATAGCACGCCGTTTTTCATCATTTTTGAGGATTTGAAAAAAATAAAAAAATAAAAAAAACGATGGGTTATAGCCCATCGTTTTTTGAATTTTTGATTTTTTTTAATCCTCATTTTTCATCATTTTGGACAATGGGCTATAGCCCATACGTACGGCATACTATAGCACGCCGTTTTTCATCATTTTTGAGGATTTGAAAAAAATGAAAAAAACGATGGGTTATAGCCCATCGTTTTTTGAATTTTTGATTTTTTTTTTTAATCCTCGTTTTTCATCATTTTGGACCATGGGCTTTAGCCCATATCGTACGGCATACTATAGCACGCCGTTTTTCATCATTTTTGAGGATTTGAAAAAAATGAAAAAATGAAAAAAACGATGGGTTATAGCCCATCGTTTTTTGAATTTTTGATTTTTTTTAATCCTCATTTTCCATCATTTTGTACAATGGGCTATAGCCCATACGTACGGCATACTATAGCATGCCGTTTTTCATCATTTTTGAGGATTTGAAAAAAATGAAAAAATGAAAAAAACGATGGGTTATAGCCCATCGTTTTTTTGAATTTTTGATTATTTTTTTTATCCTCGTTTTTCATCATTTTGGACAATGGGCTATAGCCCATATCGTACGGCATACTATAGCACACCGTTTTTCATCATTTTTGAGGATTTGAAAAAAATGAAAAAATGAAAAAAACGATGGGTTATAGCCCATCGTTTTTTGAATTTTTGATTTTTTTTAATCCTCATTTTTCATCATTTTGGACAATGGGCTATAGCCCATACGTACGGCATACTATAGCACGCCGTTTTTCATCATTTTTGAGGATTTGAAAAAAAATGAAAAAAATGAAAAAAACGATGGGTTATAGCCCATCGTTTTTTGATTAAAAAAAAAAAAAAAATCCTCGTTTTTCATCATTTTGGACCATGGGCTTTAGCCCATATCGTACGGCATACTATAGCACGCCGTTTTTCATCATTTTTGAGGATTTGAAAAAAATGAAAAAATGAAAAAAACGATGGGTTATAGCCCATCGTTTTTTTTAATTTTTGATTATTTTTTTTATCCTCGTTTTTCATCATTTTGGACAATGGGCTATAGCCCATATCGTACGGCATACTATAGCACGCCGTTTTTCATCATTTTTGAGGATTTGAAAAAAATGAAAAAATAAAAAAACGATAGGTTATAGCCCATCGTTTTTTGAATTTTTGATTTTTTTTAATCCTCATTTTTCATCATTTTGGACAATGGGCTATAGCCAATACGTACGGCATACTATAGCACGCCGTTTTTCATCATTTTTGAGGATTTGAAAAAAATGAAAAAAACGATGGGTTATAGCCCATCGTTTTTTCAATTTTTAATTTTTTTTTTAATCCTCGTTTTTCATCATTTTGGACCATGGGCTTTAGCCCATATCGTACGGCATACTATAGCACGCCGTTTTTCATCATTTTTGAGGATTTGAAAAAAATGAAAAAATGAAAAAAACGATGGGTTATAGCCCATCGTTTTTTGAATTTTTGAAAAAAAAATTAATCCTCGTTTTTCATCATTTTGGACCATGGGCTTTAGCCCATATCGTACGGCATACTATAGCACGCCGTTTTTCATCATTTTTGAGGATTTGAAAAAAATGAAAAAATAAAAAAACGATGGGTTATAGCCCATAGTTTTTTGAATTTTTGATTTTTTTTTAATCCTCGTTTTTCATCATTTTGGACAATGGGCTATAGCCCATACGTACGGCATACTATAGCACGCCGTTTTTCATCATTTTTGAGGATTTGTAAAAAATGAAAAAAACGATGGGTTATAGCCCATCGTTTTTTGAATTTTTGATTTTTTTTAATCCTCATTTTTCATCATTTTGGACAATGGGCTATAGCCCATACGTACGGCATACTATAGCACGCCGTTTTTCATCATTTTTGAGGATTTGAAAAAAATGAAAAAATGAAAAAAACGATGGGTTATAGCCCATCGTTTTTTTTTATTTTTGATTATTTTTTTTATCCTCGTTTTTCATCATTTTGGACAATGGGCTATAGCCCATATCGTACGGCATACTATAGCACGCCGTTTTTCATCATTTTTGAGGATTTGAAAAAAATGAAAAAATAAAAAAACGATAGGTTATAGCCCATCGTTTTTTGAATTTTTGATTTTTTTTAATCCTCATTTTTCATCATTTTGGACAATGGGCTATAGCCCATACGTACGGCATACTATAGCACGCCGTTTTTCATCATTTTTGAGGATTTGAAAAAAATGAAAAAAACGATGGGTTATAGCCCATCGTTTTTTCAATTTTCAATTTTTTTTTTAATCCTCGTTTTTCATCATTTTGGACCATGGGCTTTAGCCCATATCGTACGGCATACTATAGCACGCCGTTTTTCATCATTTTTGAGGATTTGAAAAAAATGAAAAAATGAAAAAAACGATGGGTTATAGCCCATCGTTTTTTGAATTTTTGAAAAAAAAATTAATCCTCGTTTTTCATCATTTTGGACCATGGGCTTTAGCCCATATCGTACGGCATACTATAGCACGCCGTTTTTCATCATTTTTGAGGATTTGAAAAAAATGAAAAAATGAAAAAAACGATGGGTTATAGCCCATCGTTTTTTTGAATTTTTGATTATTTTTTTTATCCTCGTTTTTCATCATTTTGGACAATGGGCTATAGCCCATATCGTACGGCATACTATAGCACACCGTTTTTCATCATTTTTGAGGATTTGAAAAAAATGAAAAAATGAAAAAAACGATGGGTTATAGCCCATCGTTTTTTTAATTTTTGATTTTTTTTAATCCTCATTTTTCATCATTTTGGACAATGGGCTATAGCCCATACGTACGGCATACTATAGCACGCCGTTTTTCATCATTTTTGAGGATTTGAAAAAAATGAAAAAATGAAAAAAACGATGGGTTATAGCCCATCGTTTTTTGAATTTAAAAAAAAAAAATTAATCCTCGTTTTTCATCATTTTGGACCATGGGCTTTAGCCCATATCGTACGGCATACTATAGCACGCCGTTTTTCATCATTTTTGAGGATTTGAAAAAAATGAAAAAATGAAAAAAATGATGGGTTATAGCCCATCGTTTTTTTGAATTTTAGATTTTTTTTTTTATCCTCGTTTTTCATCATTTTGGACAATGGGCTATAGCCCATATCGTACGGCATACTATAGCACGCCGTTTTTCATCATTTTTGAGGATTTGAAAAAAATGAAAAAATTAAAAAAACGATGGGTTATAGCCCATCGTTTTTTGTTTTTTTGTTTTTTTTTAATCCTCGTTTTTCATCATTTTGGACAATGGGCTATAGCCCATATTGTACGGCATACTATAGCACGCCGTTTTTCATCATTTTTGAGGATTTGAAAAAAATGAAAAAATGAAAAAAACGATGGGTTATAGCCCATCGTATTTTGAATTTTTGATTTTTTTTAATCCTCGTTTTTCATCATTTTGGACAATGGGCTATAGCCCATATCGTACGGCATACTACAGTTTTTCATCATTTTTGAGGATTTGAAAAAAATTAAAAAATTAAAAAAACGATGGGTTATAGCCCATCGTTTTTTGAATTTTTGGGGAAAAAAAATAATCCTCGTTTTTCATCATTTTGGACCATGGGCTTTAGCCCATATCGTACGGCATACTATAGCACGCCGTTTTTCATCATTTTTGAGGATTTTTTCATTTTTTTCAAATCCTCAAAAATGAATAACTCATAAACTACTAAACATAAAAATAAAAAAAAGTTCCAGCATGTGTCTCCACAGTAAGCTGAATAATAAAAAGTGTGAATCGAGTTTCTAGGTGAAAGTGACTTTTGACGTGCCTATTGAGCAGCCATTGAGCCCAATGTTAAATGTCTCAAATTTGAAAGCACTATATTTCTAAAACTATGAAACATTTCAAAGATTCCTTTTCAGGCAAACATGTCCACCGTAAGATGAACTTAAGTTTGCTAGAATGGGGTTGCTAGGTCTAAGTATGTAGGACTAGTAGCATGCCAAAGTTTGTGCTATTGCCATAGAGAATGCATTGGGCGTTTAAGTTAAATAACTCATAAACTACAAAACATAAAAAAAAAGAAAAGTTCCAGCATGTGTCTCCACAGTAAGCTGAATAATAAAAAGTGTGAATCGAGTTTCTAGGTGAAAGTGACTTTTGACGTGCCTATAGAGCTGCCATTGAGCCCAATGTTAAATGTCTCAAATTTGAAAGCACTATATTTCTAAAACTATGAAACATTTCAAAGATTCCTTTTCAGGCAAACATGTCCACCGTAAGATGAACCTAAGTAGGCTAGAATGGGGTTGCTAGGTGTAAGTATGTAGGACTAGTAGCATGCCAAAGTTTGTGCTATTGCCATAGAGAATGCATTGGGCGTTTAAGTTAAATAACTCATAAACTACAAAACATACAAATAAAAAAAAGTTCCAGCATGTGTCTCCACAGTAAGCTGAATAACAAAAAGTGTGAATCGAGTTTGTAGGTGAAAGTGACTTTTGACGTGCCTATAGAGCTGCCATTGAGCCCAATGTTAAATGTTTCAAATTTGAAAGCACTATATTTCTAAAACTATGAAACATTTCAAAGATTCCTTTTCAGGCAAACATGTCCACCGTAAGATGAACCTAAGTAGGCTAGAATGGGGTTGCTAGGTGTAAGTATGTAGGACTAGTAGCATGCCAAAGTTTGTGCTATTGCCATAGAGAATGCATTGGGCGTTTAAGTTAAATAACTCATAAACTACAAAACATACAAATAAAAAAAAGTTCCAGCATGTGTCTCCACAGTAAGCTGAATATAAAAAAGTGTGAATTGAGTTTGTAGGTGAAAGTGACTTTTGACGTGCCTATAGAGCTGCCATTGAGCCCAATGTTAAATGTCTCAAATTTGAAAGCACTATATTTCTAAAACTATGAAACATTTCAAAGATTCCTTTTCAGGCAAACATGTCCACCGTAAGATGAACCTAAGTAGGCTAGAATGGGGTTGCTAGGTGTAAGTATGTAGGACTAGTAGCATGCCAATCATCCTCCGCAACACCGCTATACACCGCGAGGATATCGGCTATAGCCCATATCGTACGGCATACTATACTGTAGCACGCCGTTTTTCATCATTTTTGAGGATTTAAAAAAAATGAAAAAAACGATGGGTTATAGCCCATTGTTTTTTTGTTTTTTTTGAAAAAAAAGAATTATCCTCGTTTTTCATCATTTTGGACAATGGGCTATAGCCCATATCGTACGGCATACTATAGCACGCCGTTTTTCATCATTTTTGAGGATTTGAAAAAAATGAAAAAATGAAAAAAACGATGGGTTATAGCCCATCATTTTTTGAACTTTTGATTTTTTTTAATCCTTGTTTTTCATCATTTTGGACCATGGGCTTTAGCCCATATCGTACGGCATACTATAGCACGCCGTTTTTCATCATTTTTGAGGATTTGAAAAAAATGAAAAAATGAAAAAACGATGGGTTATATATAGCCCATCGTTTTTTGAATTTTTGAATTTTTTTTAATCCTCGTTTTTCATCATTTTGGACAATGGGCTATAGCCCATATCGTACGGCATACTATAGCACGCAGTTTTTCATCATTTTTGAGGATTTGAAAAAAAAGAAAAAAAACGATGGGTTATAGCCCATCGTTTTTTTGAATTTTAGATTTTTTTTTAAATCCTCGTTTTTCATCATTTTGGACCATGGGCTATAGCACATATCGTACGGCATACTATAGCACGCAGTTTTTCATCATTTTTGAGGATTTGAAAAAAAAAAAAAAATTAAAAAAACGATGGTTTATAGCCCATCGTTTTTTGAATTTTAGATTTTTTTTTAATCCTCGTTTTTCATCATTTTGGACAATGGGCTATAGCCCATATCGTACGGCATACTATAGCACGCCGTTTTTCATCATTTTTGAGGATTTGAAAAAAATGAAAAAATGAAAAAAACGATGGGTTATAGCCCATCATTTTTTGAACTTTTGATTTTTTTTAATCCTTGTTTTTCATCATTTTGGACCATGGGCTTTAGCCCATATCGTACGGCATACTATAGCACGCCGTTTTTCATCATTTTTGAGGATTTGAAAAAAATGAAAAAATGAAAAAACGATGGGTTATATATAGCCCATCGTTTTTTGAATTTTTGAATTTTTTTTAATCCTCGTTTTTCATCATTTTGGACAATGGGCTATAGCCCATATCGTACGGCATACTATAGCACGCAGTTTTTCATCATTTTTGAGGATTTGAAAAAAAAGAAAAAAAACGATGGGTTATAGCCCATCGTTTTTTTGAATTTTAGATTTTTTTTTAAATCCTCGTTTTTCATCATTTTGGACCATGGGCTATAGCACATATCGTACGGCATACTATAGCACGCAGTTTTTCATCATTTTTGAGGATTTGAAAAAAAAAAAAAAATTAAAAAAACGATGGTTTATAGCCCATCGTTTTTTGAATTTTAGATTTTTTTTTAATCCTCGTTTTTCATCATTTTGGACAATGGGCTATAGCCCATATCGTACGGCATACTATAGCACGCCGTTTTTCATCATTTTTGAGGATTTGAAAAAAATGAAAAAATGAAAAAAACGATGGGTTATAGCCCATCATTTTTTGAACTTTTGATTTTTTTTAATCCTTGTTTTTCATCATTTTGGACCATGGGCTTTAGCCCATATCGTACGGCATACTATAGCACGCCGTTTTTCATCATTTTTGAGGATTTGAAAAAAATGAAAAAATGAAAAAACGATGGGTTATATATAGCCCATCGTTTTTTGAATTTTTGAATTTTTTTTAATCCTCGTTTTTCATCATTTTGGACAATGGGCTATAGCCCATATCGTACGGCATACTATAGCACGCAGTTTTTCATCATTTTTGAGGATTTGAAAAAAAAGAAAAAAAACGATGGGTTATAGCCCATCGTTTTTTTGAATTTTAGATTTTTTTTTAAATCCTCGTTTTTCATCATTTTGGACCATGGGCTATAGCACATATCGTACGGCATACTATAGCACGCCGTTTTTCATCATTTTTGAGGATTTGAAAAAAAAAAAAAAATTAAAAAAACGATGGTTTATAGCCCATCGTTTTTTGAATTTTAGATTTTTTTTTTAATCCTCGTTTTTCATCATTTTGGACAATGGGCTATAGCCCATATCGTACGGCATACTATAGCACGCCGTTTTTCATCATTTTTGAGGATTTGAAAAAAAATTAAAAAATTAAAAAAACGATGGGTTATAGCCCATCGTTTTTTGAGTTTTTGAAAAAAAGAATTAACCTCGTCTTTCATCATTTTTGAACATGGGCTACAGCCCCTACCGTACGGCATACTATAGCACGCCGTTTTTCATCATTTTTGAGGATTTGAAAAAAATGAAAAAAATAAAAACCATGGGTTATAGCCCATCGTTTTTTTAATTTTTGATTTTTTTAACCTAGTTTTTCATCATTTTTGAACATGGGCTATAGCCCCTACCGTACGGCATACTATAGCACGCCGTTTTTCATCATTTTTGAGGATTTGAAAAAAAATTAAAAATTAAAAAAACATGGGTTATATATAGCCCATAGTTTTTTGAATTTTTGAATTTTGTTAACCTCGTTTTTCATCATTTTTGAACATGGGCTATAGCCCCTACCGTACGGCATACTATAGCACGCAGTTTTTCATCATTTTTGAGGATTTGAAAAAAAAATCAAAAATTAAAAAACATGGGTTATAGCCCATCGTTTTTTTAATTTAAAAAAAATAAAATTAACCTCGTTTTTCATCATTTATTAACATGGGCTATAGCCCCTACCGTACGGCATACTATAGCACGCCGTTTTTCATCATTTATGAGGATTTGAAAAAAAATCAAAAATTAAAAAAACATGGGTTATAGCCCATCGTTTTTTGAATTTTTGAAAAAAAGAATTAACCTCGTCTTTCATCATTTTTGAACATGGGCTATAGCCCCTACCGTACGGCATACTATAGCACGCCGTTTTTCATCATTTTTGAGGATTTGAAAAAAAATCAAAAATTAAAAAAACATGGGTTATAGCCCATGGTTTTTAGATTTTTAGATTTTTTCTTTTAACCTCGTTTTTCATCATTTTTGACCATGGGCTATAGCCCCTACCGTACGGCATACTATAGCACGCCGTTTTTCATCATTTTTGAGGATTTGAAAAAAAATCTAAAATTCAAAAAACATGGGTTATAGCCCATCGTTTTTTGAATTTTTGAAAAAAAAATTAACCTCGTTTTTCATCATTTTTGAACATGGGCTATAGCCCCTACCGTATGGCATACTATAGCAGGCCATTTTTCAGCATTTTTGAGGATTTGGAAAAATTCAAAAAATTCAAAAAACATGGGTTATAGCCCATCGGTTTTTTTAACTTTTGGAAAAAAAAAATAACCTCGTTTTTCATCATTTTTGAACATGGGCTATAGCCCTATACCGTACGGCATACTATAGCACGCCGTTTTTCATCATTTTTGTGGATTTGAAAAAAATTAAAAAATTAAAAAAACATGGGTTATAGCCCATCGTTTTTTGAAGAAAAAAAAAAAACTATCCTCGTTTTTCATCATTTATTAACATGGGCTATAGCCCCTACCGTACGGCATACTATAGCACGCCGTTTTTCATCATTTATGAGGATTTGAAAAAAAATCTAAAATTAAAAAAACATGGGTTATAGCCCATCGTTTTTTGAATTTCTGAAAAAAAGAATTAACCTCGTCTTTCATCATTTTTGAACATGGGCTATAGCCCCTACCGTACGGCATACTATAGCACGCCGTTTTTCATCATTTTTGAGGATTTGAAAAAAAATCAAAAATTAAAAAAACATGGGTTATAGCCCATGGTTTTTAGATTTTTAGATTTTTTCTTTTAACCTCGTTTTTCATCATTTTTGACCATGGGCTATAGCCCCTACCGTACGGCATACTATAGCACGCCGTTTTTCATCATTTTTGAGGATTTGAAAAAAAATCAAAAATTCAAAAAACATGGGTTATAGCCCATCGTTTTTTGAATTTTTGAAAAAAAAATTAACCTCGTTTTTCATCATTTTTGAACATGGGCTATAGCCCCTACCGTATGGCATACTATAGCAGGCCATTTTTCAGCATTTTTGAGGATTTGGAAAAATTCAAAAAATTCAAAAAACATGGGTTATAGCCCATCGTTTTTTTTAACTTTTGGAGAAAAAAAAATAACCTCGTTTTTCATCATTTTTGAACATGGGCTATAGCCCTATACCGTACGGCATACTATAGCACGCCGTTTTTCATCATTTTTGTGGATTTAAAAAAAATTTAAAAATTTAAAAAACATGGGTTATAGCCCATCGTTTTTTGAAGAAAAAAAAAAAACTATCCTCGTTTTTCATCATTTATTAACATGGGCTATAGCCCCTACCGTACGGCATACTATAGCACGCCGTTTTTCATCATTTATGAGGATTTGAAAAAAAATCAAAAATTAAAAAAACATGGGTTATAGCCCATCGTTTTTTGAATTTTTGAAAAAAAGAATTAACCTCGTCTTTCATCATTTTTGAACATGGGCTATAGCCCCTACCGTACGGCATACTATAGCACGCCGTTTTTCATCATTTTTGAGGATTTGAAAAAAAATCAAAAATTAAAAAAACATGGGTTATAGCCCATGGTTTTTAGATTTTTAGATTTTTTCTTTTAACCTCGTTTTTCATCATTTTTGACCATGGGCTATAGCCCCTACCGTACGGCATACTATAGCACGCCGTTTTTCATCATTTTTGAGGATTTGAAAAAAAATCAAAAATTCAAAAAACATGGGTTATAGCCCATCGTTTTTTGAATTTTTGAAAAAAAAATTAACCTCGTTTTTCATCATTTTTGAACATGGGCTATAGCCCCTACCGTATGGCATACTATAGCAGGCCATTTTTCAGCATTTTTGAGGATTTGGAAAAATTCAAAAAATTCAAAAAACATGGGTTATAGCCCATCGTTTTTTTTTAACTTTTGGAAAAAAAAAATAACCTCGTTTTTCATCATTTTTGAACATGGGCTATAGCCCTATACCGTACGGCATACTATAGCACGCCGTTTTTCATCATTTTTGTGGATTTGAAAAAAATTACAAAATTAAAAAAACATGGGTTATAGCCCATCGTTTTTTGAAGAAAAAAAAAAAACTATCCTCGTTTTTCATCATTTTTGACCATGGGCTATAGCCCATACCGTAGGGCATACTATAGCACGCTGTTTTTCATCATTTTTGAGGATTTGAAAAAAATGAAAAAAAAAATAATAATCTAGTTTTTCATCATTTTTGAACATGGGCTATAGCCCCTACCGTACGGCATACTATAGCACGCCGTTTTTCATCATTTTTGAGGATTTGAAAAAAAAAAAAAAAAAAAAAAAAAACATGGGTTATAGCCCATAGTTTCTTTTATTTATTTACTTTTTTTTTATCCTCGTTTTTCATCATTTTTGACCATGGGCTATAGCCCATACCGTACGGCATACTATAGAACGCCGTTTTTCATCATTTTTGAGGATTTGAAAAAAATGAAAAAAACAAACAAACATGGGTTATAGCCCATCGTTTTTTGAATTTTTGAAAAAAGACTTTACCTCGTTTTTCATCATTTTTGACCATGGGCTATAGCCCCTACCGTACGGCATACTATAGCACGCCGTTTTTCATCATTTTTGAGGATTTGAAAAAAAAAAAAAAAACATGGGTTATAGCCCATCGTTTTTTTTTTTTTTTTTCTCGTTTTTTACCATTTTTGACCATGGGCTATAGCCCCTACCATACGGCATACTATAGCACGGTGTTTTTCATCATTTTTGAGGATTTGAAAAAAAAATCTAAAATTCAAACAACATGGGTTATAGCCCATCGTTTTTTTTATTTAAAATAAATAAAATTAACCTCGTTTTTCATCATTTTTTAACATGGGCTATAGCCCCTACCGTACGGCATACTATAGCACGCCGTTTTTCATCATTTATGAGGATTTGAAAAAAAATCTAAAATTCAAAAAACATGTGTTATATATAGCCCATAGTTTTTTGAATTTTTTAAAAATGAAATTAACCTCGTTTTTCATCATTTTTTAACATGGGCTATAGCCCCTACCGTACGGCATACTATAGCACGCAGTTTTTCATCATTTTTGAGGATAAAAATAAAAAATCAAAATAAAAAAAACATGGGTTATAGCCCATAGTTTTTTGAATTTTTGAATTTTGTTAACCTCGTTTTTCATCATTTTTGAACATGGGCTATAGCCCCTACCGTACGGCATACTATAGCACGCAGTTTTTCATCATTTTTGAGGATTTGAAAAAAAATCAAAAATTAAAAAACATGGGTTATAGCCCATCGTTTTTTTGAATTTTTGAAAAAAAGAATTAACCTCGTCTTTCATCATTTTTGAACATGGGCTATAGCCCCTACCGTACGGCATACTATAGCACGCCGTTTTTCATCATTTTTGAGGATTTGAAAAAAAATCAAAAATTAAAAAAACATGGGTTATAGCCCATGGTTTTTAGATTTTTAGATTTTTTCTTTTAACCTCGTTTTTCATCATTTTTGACCATGGGCTATAGCCCCTACCGTACGGCATACTATAGCACGCCGTTTTTCATCATTTTTGAGGATTTGAAAAAAAATCAAAAATTAAAAAAACATGGGTTATAGCCCATCGTTTTTTGAATTTTTGAAAAAAAAATTAACCTCGTTTTTCATCATTTTTGAACATGGGCTATAGCCCCTACCGTATGGCATACTATAGCAGGCCATTTTTCAGCATTTTTGAGGATTTGGAAAAATTCAAAAAATTCAAAAAACATGGGTTATAGCCCATCGTTTTTTTAACTTTTGGAAAAAAAAAATAACCTCGTTTTTCATCATTTTTGAACATGGGCTATAGCCCTATACCGTACGGCATACTATAGCACGCCGTTTTTCATCATTTTTGTGGATTTGAAAAAAATAAAAAAATAAAAAAAACATGGGTTATAGCCCATCGTTTTTTGAAGAAAAAAAAAAAACTATCCTCGTTTTTCATCATTTTTGACCATGGGCTATAGCCCATACCGTAGGGCATACTATAGCACGCTGTTTTTCATCATTTTTGAGGATTTGAAAAAAATGAAAAAAAAAATAATAATCTAGTTTTTCATCATTTTTGAACATGGGCTATAGCCCCTACCGTACGGCATACTATAGCACGCCGTTTTTCATCATTTTTGAGGATTTGAAAAAAATAAAAAAATAAAAAAAAACATGGGTTATAGCCCATAGTTTCTTTTATTTATTTACTTTTTTTTTATCCTCGTTTTTCATCATTTTTGACCATGGGCTATAGCCCATACCGTACGGCATACTATAGAACGCCGTTTTTCATCATTTTTGAGGATTTGAAAAAAATGAAAAAAACAAACAAACATGGGTTATAGCCCATCGTTTTTTGAATTTTTGAAAAAAGACTTTACCTCGTTTTTCATCATTTTTGACCATGGGCTATAGCCCTTACCGTACGGCATACTATAGCACGCCGTTTTTCATCATTTTTGAGGATTAAAAAAAAAAAAAAAAAAACATGGGTTATAGCCCATCGTTTTTTTTTTTTCTTTTCTCGTTTTTTATCATTTTTGACCATGGGCTATAGCCCATACCGTACGGCATACTATAGCACGCCGTTTTTCATCATTTTTGAGGATTTGAAAAAAATAAAAAAATAAAAAAAAACATGGGTTATAGCCCATAGTTTCTTTTATTTATTTACTTTTTTTTTATCCTCGTTTTTCATCATTTTTGACCATGGGCTATAGCCCATACCGTACGGCATACTATAGAACGCCGTTTTTCATCATTTTTGAGGATTTGAAAAAAATGAAAAAAACAAACAAACATGGGTTATAGCCCATCGTTTTTTGAATTTTTGAAAAAAGACTTTACCTCGTTTTTCATCATTTTTGACCATGGGCTATAGCCCTTACCGTACGGCATACTATAGCACGCCGTTTTTCATCATTTTTGAGGATTAAAAAAAAAAAAAAAAAAACATGGGTTATAGCCCATCGTTTTTTTTTTTTCTTTTCTCGTTTTTTATCATTTTTGACCATGGGCTATAGCCCATACCGTACGGCATACTATAGCACGCCGTTTTTCATCATTTTTGAGGATTAAAAAAAAAAAAAAAAAAAAAAACATGGGTTATAGCCCATCGTTTTTTGAATTTTTAAAAAAAGACTTTACCTCGTTTTTCATCATTTTTGACCATGGGCTATAGCCCCTACCGTACGGCATACTATAGCACGCCGTTTTTCATCATTTTTGAGGATTTGAAAAAAAAATAAAAACATGGGCTATAGCCCCTACCGTATGGCATACTATAGCACGCCATTTTTCAGCATTTTTGAGGATTTGGAAAATTTTAAAAAAATTAAAAAACATGGGTTATAGCCCATCGTTTTTTTTTTTAATCCTCGTTTTTCATATTTTTTGACCATGGGCTATAGCCCATACCGTACGGCATACTATAGCACGCCGTTCTTCATCATTTTTGAGGATTTGAAAAAAAAACAAAAAAACATGGGTTATAGCCCATCGTTTTTTTTTTTTTTTTGATTTTTTTTTTTATCCTCGTTTTTCATCATTTTTGACCATGGGCTATAGCCCCTACTGTACGGCATACTATAGCACGCCGTTTTTCATCATTTTTGAGGATTTGAAAAAAGAAAAAAAAATCGTTTTTAGAATTTTTGAAAAAAAAAAGTAACCTCGCTTTTCATCATTTTTGAACATGGGCTATAGCCCCTACCGTATGGCATACTATAGCACGCCATTTTTCAGCATTTTTGAGGATTTGGAAAAATTTAAAAAAAAATTAAAACATGGGTTATAGCCCATCGTTTTTCTTTTTTTTTTTCTTTTTTTAATTCTCGTTTTTCATCATTTTTGACCATGGGCTATAGCCCATACCGTACGGCATACTATAGCACGCCGTTCTTCATAATTTTTGAGGATTTGAAAAAAAATAAAAAAAATAAAAACATGGGTTATAGCCCATCGTTTTTTTAATTTTTGAAAAAAGAAAATGTACCTAGTTTTTCATCATTTTTGAACATGGGCTATAGCCCCTACCGTACGGCATACTATAGCACGCCGTTTTTCATCATTTTTGAGGATTTGAAAAAAAATCTCAAATTCAAAAAACATGGGTTATAGCCCATCGTTTTTTGAATTTTTGAATTTTCTTTTAACCTCGTTTTTCATCATTTTTGAACATGGGCTATAGCCCCTACCGTACGGCATACCATAGCACGCCGTTTTTCATCATTTTTGAGGATTTGAAAAAAAAAAAAAAAAAAAAAAAACATGGGTTATAGCCCATCGTTTCTTGGATTTTTGAATAGGACTAGTAGCATGCCAAAGTTTGTGCTATTGCCATAGAGAATGCATTGGGGATGGGTGTATGAGAATATAGCACGCCGTTTTTCATCATTTTTGAGGATTAAAAAAAAATGTAAAAAAAAAAAAAACATGGGTTATAGCCCATCGTTTTTTGAATTTTTGGAAAAAAATAAATAACCTCATTTTTCATCATTTTTGAACATGGGCTATAGCCCCTAACGTACGGCATACTATAGCACGCCGTTTTTCATCATTTTTGAGGATTTGAAAAATATATAAAAAATTTAAAAAACATGGGTTATAGCCCATCGCTGAATAATAAAAAGTGTGAATGGAGTTTCTAGGTGAAAGTGACTTTTGACGTGCCTATAGAGCTGCCATTGAGCCCCATGTTAAATGTCTCAAATTTGAAAGCACTATATTTCTAAAACTATGAAACATTTCAAAGATTCCTTTTCAGGCAAACATGTCCACCGTAAGATGAACCTAAGTAGGCTAGAATGTGGTTGCTAGGTGTAAGTATGTAGGACTAGTAGCATGCCAAAGTTTGTGCTTGCATTGGGGATGGGTGTATGAGAATGGGTGTTGCGGAGGATGAGAGGAATGCCTCTCATCCTCCGCAACACCCATTCTCATACACCGCTATACACCGCGAGGACATGGGCTATAGCCCCTCCCGTACGGCATACTATAGCACGCCGTTTTTCATCATTTTTGAGGATTTGAAAAAAAAAACAAAAAAACATGGGTTATAGCCCATCGTTTTTTAGAATTTTAGAATTATTTTTCTATCCTCGTTTTTCATCATTTTTGACCATGGGCTATAGCCCATACCGTACGGCATACTATAGCACGCCGTTTTTCATAATTTTTGAGGATTTGAAAAAAAGGGGGGAAAAAAACCGATGGGTTATAGCCCATCGTTTATTGATTTTTTTGATTTTTTTCAAATCCTCAAAAATGATGAAAAACGGTTTGCTATAGTATGCCGTACAGTATGAGCTATAGCCCATGGTCAAAAATGGGATAAAAAACGTCTAAAAATAGACGTCTAAAACAAATCTATTTTTAGACGTGTTTTAGACGTGTATTTTTTTACGTTTTTATCCCATTTTTAGACGCTCGTCTAATAGCCCATACTGTACGGCATACTATAGCACGCCGTTTTTCATCATTTTTGAGGATTTGAAAAAAAAAAAAAAAAAAAAATGGGTTATAGCCCATCGTTTTTAGATTTTTTTCAAATCCTCCTCGGCAGTGTGCCGCGGGTTCGACTCCCGGACCCGACACGGCCTTTACTGCATGTCTTCCCCCATCTCTCTCCTGTTTCCTGTCAGCCTACTGTCTGTCCCTTAAAAAATCAATAAAAGGCGTAAGCCGCAAAAAAATATCTTAAAAAAAAACAAAAAAAAAAACATGTCCACTGTAAGATGAACCTAAATAGGTCCGAATGGGGTTTCTAGGTGAAAGTATGTAGGACTAGTAGCATGCCAAAGTTTGTGCTATTGCCATTGAGAATGCATTGGGCGTTTAAGTTAAATAACTCAGAAACTACAAAACATTTAAAAGTAAAAAAAATCCAGCATGTGTCTACACAGTAAGCTGAACAATAAAAAGTGTGAATGGAGTTTCTAGGTGAAAGTGATTTTTTGACGTGCCAAAATCTGCCATTGAGCCCCATTATAAATGTATCAAATTTTAAAGCACTATTCTTTCTAAAACTATGAAACATTTCAAAGATTAATTTCCAGGCAAAAATGTACGTCGTTTTTCATGGCTTTCGACAATAAAAAGGCGAAAATCATTGAAAACCATGAGAAATAACAAAAATGATTGAGCAACAGCATTTTGAAACTGCAAACCTCCAGATATATTCTTCTCCAAATAACCATTAAACACTACGTTGGGACATTTGTTTTATTCTCATATTCACAACCAACACAGCAATGTACACATTGTCATATAGTGAATAAAGTATGGCAACTTTACTGAGAAATAATATATCATCAAATGATTGTCTTAGGAATGCGACA
The DNA here is from genome assembly GCF_964188405.1 of Protomyctophum parallelum. NCBI lineage: Eukaryota > Metazoa > Chordata > Actinopteri > Myctophiformes > Myctophidae > Protomyctophum > Protomyctophum parallelum. The sequence continues at coordinate 18,928,339 of NC_139717.1, read as the reverse complement.
AAAATAAAAGGAAAATCTCCAGGTCTTCATGGGGTGTGTAATTGAAAATAATCATTTGGGTGAACTTTGTGTGTATGTGTGTGTGTGTGCGTGCATGCGTGCGTGCGTGCATGCTAGCATGTGTTTGCTGTACTGAACCAGTAGCATGTGAACATGTGTTTGCTGTATTGCTGCACCAGAGGCACTCGGGTGCGTGCGTGTGTGCGTGCTAGCATGTGGACATGCGTTTGCGGTACTGCTGCACCAGAGGCACCAGGCAGTCGGGTGAGGCTGCCTGCAGGAGGAAGGGATGCTGGAGCAAAGACACTGCACTGGAGCGTCCCCTGGTGTCCCTCATCAACATGCACGACAGGAAGTCCTTTAGTACCGGAGATATCTGGCCACGCAGACAGACAGACAGACAGACAGACAGACAGACAGACAGACAGACAGACAGACAGACAGGTGTTAGATTCACTCATTTGATATTCTTGGCTCACAGTCTGAAAGCTCACGACGCGTCGTAGCGAGACATTTTTCGCCATAGTTTTGGTCGAGGAAATCTACACTGGACTGTGCATGTCGACTATACCTTGTTTGGGATCCGTACAGTAAGGGGTGGGCTCATACCTTATATGGGTTCTGACAGTAGGGGGCGGAGCTCATACCTTATATGGGTTCTGACAGTAGGGGGCGGAGCTCATACCTTATATTTGTTCTGACAGTAGGGGGCGGTGCTCATACCTTATATGGGTTCTGACAGTAGGGGGCGGAGCTCATACCTTATATTTGTTCTGACAGTAGGGGGCGGGGCTCATACCTTATATGACAGTAGGGGCGTGGTCATACCTTATATGGGTTCCTGACAGTATAGGGGCGGGCTCATACCTTCTAGGGGGCAGGGGCTCATACCTATTATGTGGGTTCCTGACGGTAGGGGCGGGCTCATACCTTCTAGGGGGCAGAGGCTCATACCTATTATGTGGGTTCCTGACGGTAGGGGCAGGCTCATACCTTCTAGGGGGGCGGGGTCATACCTTATGTGGGTTCCTGACGGTAGGGGCGGGCTCGTCTCTCAGTCTCTTCATGGCCGCAACGGGAGTCTCGCTGAAGTACGGAGGTTCTCCGTCCACCATCTCTACCACCATGATGCCCAGAGACCACACGTCCACCTGCAAAACATGAACTCATTCAATGCCAGACAAATGGAAATTTAAATCGCCCACAGTCTTGTCAGAGTTCCCATACAGTGGGTCGGGACCTGTTTGTGGGTCGCGGACACATTATTATGGGTTCCTTCATTTTTTGTTTCCTACATTTTGTTTTGAATTATTTCAAAACATTTTCAAAAAACATTCCCCAAAAAGCAAAAAGTTTTCCATTCATTCAAATCAAAATCAATGATTTTCTTTTCAGTAATTTCATGGAGAATCTAAGAAATTAGAAAACAAATAATAAGGAGTGGTGAAAATAGCCGAGCTTGTAGATCGGCTATTTTCACTAGTTTGTGCACCAGTTTTGCTAATTGCACTAGTTTGGGCAAACGGCTAATCTCTCTTTTGGGTCTCGGCCTGAAAAGTCTGGGAACCACTGGGTCCTAGAGTCCTAGACCGCCTGTCTGCGTGGTTACCTCGGTTCCGTAAGGCGTCTTGGCGATGACCTCGGGAGCCATCCAGTAGGGCGTTCCGACCAGAGACTTCCTCTTGGACACCTCGGCACTGATCTGAGCACAGAAGCCAAAGTCTGACAGCTTGATCTGAGGAGTTAGTTAGAGTGAAGGAGCAGGAAGAGTAAAGGAAGATGATTGTTGTTTTTTGTTATTATTTGTGCCAAGGTGCATCTTTATATAATCTTCAAAAAACTGTTCAGAATCTAACAGCTTGGTATAGAGCGTTGCATAGTCCCGCGCCCGACGACAGGCCTGGAAGAGAATTCCCCATTCATTTTTTCCCATACACGTTTCAAAAAGTATGTATTTAAATACCTTTTTTGTGTATGTGTGTGCGTGTGTGTGTGTGTGGCATTACCCTGCCGTCCAGCGTCAGCAGAATGGAGTCACTCTTGATGTCTCTATGGATCACTCCCTGAGAGTGAAGATATGCCAGCGCTTGAAGGACAGCCTCGCACACTGTGGCTATCTGCTCCTCGTCCAACCTAACACACATACACGCACACACAGACACACACACACACACACACACACACACACACACACACACACACACACACACACACACACACACACACACACACAGACACAGTCACACACACACGTGCACGCACACACAGTGGCAGAAGTACGTACATTTTTATTAAATGTTTAACTCAAAGGACATCGTCGCCCATTGTCAACCTTAATTTCAAATAATTGGTCCTCACTAATGCTCATTATAAGATGTCTATTCACTGTGTTTCAGAGGGAGGGCTGTGGACAGTTCCGAAATCTGCCTACCAGTGACATCACAATGAATCAATGAATCAATGAACAATGCCCACCGAGCATTGTTCATTGATTCATTCACCTGATTTCTGGAAGAACGCTTATAGTTTTATTTTTTCATTGGCCTAAAATATACATACATTCATGAATACACTTGCTGACCGGCTGTCGGTATTGAGCAATTTTTTAATAGGGGTTTATATGTGACCATACCATTAACAACCTATATAAGGCAATTATGCTTTAAGTAGCATGTCCAACTAGGGGGTTATGAATACATTCCAAGCACACAAAAAACACTCCTTGGGCTAAAAACAGCCATGGTTAGGGATACATAATGGTTAGGCTTAGGGTGGGATTAGTCGCAAACAAATCTGTCAGTTCCATATAGGGCACAAAAGGGCATAAACTGACGACATCAGGTGATTAAAGAAAAAACGGCAATGACAATTACCATGACAACATAACAAACAAACTACGTCACCATGACAACATAAACAAACTACACCACGTCACTATGGCAACACAAGCATAAACAAACCACGAATCAGCTCCATATATGGGCATGCCCAAATATGGGCACATACTGATGACATCAGGGATCTCCATATATGGACAAAAAAGGGACAAGGACTGACAGATACAGCTGATCTCCATATATGGAAATAGGAGGGATGCAGGTACACAGACAAGTTGTTGACTGATTTGTTTGGCTCTGATGTCATGCTGACACAGTTAGTTTAGATTATAGGGTGATGGCTGTGTCACAGTGACATCAGCGGGATGACATGGGCCACAGTATAAAGGCACACAACCACTACATTTCTGTGAAGTCACACTAGCACAGCGGCCGACTATCTTTAGACATTGAAGAAAGGCAGAACTAAAACGTCTTACGAAGAAATGGCTACCATGGAGCGTACATTCAAGCTGAGCGACGCTCTGGAGGACTCGAAGATGTTTCTCTCACACCTTCGGAAGAAGATGGAAGAGATCCAGCCGAGACTAGAGCGACTGGACAAGAGGAACTATCGGCGGAAGATGGTTCATTCCCTTCAGTCCTCCGTGTGGAACTACGAGAAAATGGTCCATTCCCTACGTTCCTCTCTGGGGAATTACCGGACGATTGTCGACTCCATTCGGTCGTCGGTGAGGAGCTACCGAGGCACGGCGGAGTCCCTGCGGTCCTCCCTGGAGGCGGAGGCCAGGAGGATGAAGAAGACGATGGAGGGCGACCTCGACGAGACAGAGATCCAGCTGAGCCGAGCCGAGCAGCAGGCGGTCGACGCCCAGAAGCAGCTGAAGGGCCTCCGGGCGTTCCTGAGCGTTCTTTTGGTGTCGGACGACACCGACGAGGACCTGAAGGAGAACGTGGCTCTACTGGAACATCGCTTCGACTCGGTCCAGGCGGAGCTGGAGCTGCTGAGGGCGGCGCTGGAGCGGACGGAGCGCGGCAGAAAGCAGGCGGAGCGGGAGCTGACCGCGGCCGGCGCAGAACGCACGCAGGACACCTGCAGCCTCGTCGAGCAGAAGAAGAAGCACGAGGACGACCTGCGCCACCTGCAGGCCGAGGTGGAGAAGGCCATACGGGAGAACCGCAAGGCCCAGGAGCAGGCCAAGCATGCCATCGCTCACAGTGCCACCATTCGGATCCTTCTAGAACTGTCTTCTTAAACCAGAAAACAGTTTTCTGAAAAAACTAATTTTCTATTTCGTGGTTCTTAAACTATTTCATGTCAAGGACTCCAAAAATTATATGTAATCGGCCGCTAACCCCCATCTGAAAATATGTTGTTACCTCGGAGGACCCCCCCAGAAGCAAAGATAAGAGTTAAACATGTTTGCTGTGAAAAAATATATATTTAAAGATTTGCATACATTTTCACGATTTTTCAAAAACAGCAGATCTACAAGCTCGTAGGGTGGTGCTCGGTGCCGCACTTGTAGATCTGCTATCTTTCAATAGAATAATGGTTAAAGTGGTTAGAAGCTAAAGCGACACAGATGTGTTCCAGGTCTTAATGGATTAATGAAATTCATACTATGGAACTTTTTCAATTAAACAAATGTTATTTTTGTTATGATCTTTAACTTGTGTATTGTCACCTCTGTTTTTGTAAACACAAAAGTATTTAACGATGATGTAAAGCACCAACATCAATTATATTAACTATATTCATAGTGTAAATGTGTTTTTTGTAGGGCTGTCAATAGATTAAAATATTTAACTCGATTAATCGCATGATTGTCCATAGTTAACTGTGATTAATCGCAAATTAATCGCATATTTTGTATACGTTCTAAATATACCTTAAATCAGTGGTTTTCAAGATTTTTCATATCAAGGCCCCATTATTTATTCTGCATTTGAGCCATGGACCACCATTTGATGAGATTTAGCCTTCCAGACCCAAACTAAAGTACTGTATTGATGTTGGCCAATGGTACCATTACGAGAGATAACAGGCCATGTTGATCAAAATAACATTTTTTCTAAGTTTTCTAATTGTGTAGACTCACTGGGAGAGAGAGAGAGGCGGGGCTCACTGACTGCCTGCATTCACATGCATGCATCTCTCAACCATTCTGTCAAACTTCACAGTGCGTTAATCGCGCATTAAAAAAGTTAGTGCCATTAAAAGGATTGTGAGTTAACTAGTTAATAGTGCGTTAACTTTGACAGCCCTAGTTTTTTGACAAGGGGTTGAAAAACCGATGCCCGACTGCCCGCGTGGGAAGTCAATAAAATGTTTGCGCAGGTGGAGTTTACTTTCAGGTTGCCCGACGGGCAAGTGTGTTTGAGTGTGGGGAAAACTGCCCACCGACATACAGTATCATTTGCCGATATGCTCAGACACATACAGTATGACGTAAATTCTCCATTCATTGTCAATGGTATTTAATGTTTGTGTTCAGACAGAATCTACACTAATTATAGGAGGGGCTAGTGCCACTCAAAAATAAATATTCATGAATTCAATTCTCCATGTGATTTTGGGGGTGAACTATCCCTTTAACCCTTGGCCTACA